>NC_056728.1:425893417-426193417 GCF_019279795.1 Protopterus annectens
CAGCATTCATTCAGTATTGAGCCTGCTGTTAAGTAAGGCCAGAGGCAACATTCATTTAGTATTTACCCTGCTGTTAAGTAAGGCCAGAGGCAGCATTTGTTCAGTATTTAGCCTGCTGTTAAGTAAGGCCAGAGGCAGCATTCATTCAGTATTTAGCCTGCTGTTAATTAAGGCCAGAGGCAGCATTCATTCAGTATTTAGCCTGCTGTTAAGTAAGGTCAGAAGTAGCATTCATTCAGTATTTAGCCTGCTGATAAGTAAGGTCAGAGGGAGCATTTGCTCAGTATTTATCCTTCTGTTAAAGATGGCCAGAGGCAGGATTTGTTCAGTGTTTAGCTTGCTGTTAAGTAAGGCCAGAGGCAGCATTTGTTCACTGTTTAACCTACTGTTAAGTAAGGCCAGAGGCAGCATTAATTCAGTATTTAGCCTGCTGTTAAGTAAGGCCAGAGGCAGCATTTGTTCAGTATTTAGCCTTCTGTTAAAGATGGGCGGAAGCAGGGTTCATTCAGGGTTTAGCCTGCTGTTAAGTAAGGCCAGAAGCAGCATTCATTCAGTATTGAGCCTGCTGTTAAGTAAGGCCAGAGGCAACATTAATTTAGCATTTACCCTGCTGTTAAGTAAGGCCAGAGGCAGCATTCATTCAGTATTTAGCCTGCTGTTAAGTAAGGCCAGAGACAGCAGTCATTCAGTATTTAGCCTGCTGTTAAGTAAGGCCAGAGGCAGCATTCATGCAGTATTTAGCCTTCTGTTAAAGATGGCCAGAGGCAGGATTTGTTCAGTGTTTAGCTTGCTGTTAAGTAAGGCCAGAGGCAGCATTTGTTCACTGTTTAACCTACTGTTAAGTAAGGCCAGAGGCAGCATTAATTCAGTATTTAGCCTGCTGTTAAGTAAGGCCAGAGGCAGCATTTGTTCAGTATTTAGCCTTCTGTTAAAGATGGGCGGAAGCAGGGTTCATTCAGGGTTTAGCCTGCTGTTAAGTAAGGCCAGAAGCAGCATTCATTCAGTATTGAGCCTGCTGTTAAGTAAGGCCAGAGGCAACATTAATTTAGCATTTACCCTGCTGTTAAGTAAGGCCAGAGGCAGCATTCATTCAGTATTTAGCCTGCTGTTAAGTAAGGCCAGAGACAGCAGTCATTCAGTATTTCGCCTGCTGTTAAGTAAGGCCAGAGACAGCATTCATGCAGTATTTAGCCTTCTGTTAAAGATGGCCAGAGGCAGGATTTGTTCAGTGTTTAGCCTGCTGTTAAGTAAGGCCAGAGGCAGCATTCATTCAGTATTTAGCCTGCTGTTAAGTAAGGCCAGAGGCAGCATTCATTCAGTATTTAGCCTGCTGTTAAGTAAGGCCAGAGGCAGCATTCATTCAGTATTTAGCCTACTGTTAAGTAAGGCCAGAGGCAGCATTTGTTCAGTATTTAGCCTTCTGTTAAAGATTGCCAGAGGCAGGATTTGTTCAGTGTTTAGCCTGCTGTTAACTAAGGCCAGGGGCAGGATTCATTGAGTATTTACCCTACTGTTAAGTAAGGTCGGAGGCAGCACTCATTCAGTATTTAGCCTGCTGTTAAGTAAGGTCAGAGGCAGCATTAATTCAGTATTTAGCCTGCTGTTAAGTAAGGCTGGAGGCAGCATTCATTCAGTATTTAACCTGCTGTTAAGTAAGGCCAGATGTAGCATTCATTCAGTATTTAGCCTGATGTTAAGTATGGCCAGAGACAGCATTTGTTCAGTATTTACCCTTCTTTTAAAGATGGCCGGAGGCAGGGTTCATTCAGTATTTAGCCTGCTGATAAGTAAGGTCAGATGGAGCATTTGTTCAGTATTTAGCCTTCTGTTAAAGATGGTCAGAGGCAGGATTTGTTCAGTCTTTAGCCTGCTGTTAAGTAAGGCCAGAGGCAGGATTTGTTCACTGTTTAGCCTACTGTTAAGTAAGGCCAGAGGCAACATTTATTCAGTATTTAGCCTCTTGTTAAGTAAGGCCAGAGGCAGCCTCTGTTCAGTATTTAGCGTTCTGTTAAAGATGACAGGAGGCAGGATTCATTCAGTGTTTAGCCTGCTGTTAAGTAAGGTCAGAGGCAGCATTCATTCAGTATTGAGCCTGCTGTTAAGTAAGGCCAGAGGCAACATTCATTCAGTATTTACCCTGCTGTTAAGTAAGGCCAGAGGCAGCATTCATTCAGTATTTAGCCTGCTGTTAAGTAAGGCCAGAGACAGCATTCATTCAGTATTTAGCCTGCTGTTAAGTAAAGCCTGAGGCAGCATTCATTCAGTATTTAGCCTTCTATTAAAGATGGCCAGAGACATCATTTGTTCATTGTTTAGCCTGCTGTTAAGTAAGGCCAGAGGCAGTATTTGTTCAATATTTAGCCTGCTGTTAAGTAAGGCCAGAGGCAGCATTAATTCAGTATTTAGCCTGCTGTTAAGTAAGGCCAGAAGTAGCATTCATTCAGTATTTAGCCTGCTGTTAAGTAAGGCCAGAGGCAGCATTTCTTCAGTATTTAGCCTTCTGTTAAAGATGACCAAAGACAGGATTTGTTCAGTGTTTAGCCTGCTGTGAAGTAAGGCCAGAGGCAGGGTTCATTCACTGTTTAGCCTGCTGTTAAGTATGGCCAGAGGCAGCATTCATTCAGTATTTAGCCTCCTGTTAAGTAAGGTGTAGAATATGAACGGTCAAAGTATGTGCTTAAGGAAATTGAGTATGTGACAATCTGCATGCATTAAGATGGACTTTGTACTACGAACTCTGAGTAAACCTTGAAGAGCAGAAAAGTACATAAAACTAAGAGCCTGTTTAAAAGCAGGAAATGTGCCTTATATGGAAGTGCTTCCAATTTTCTTTCTCTGCCTAGAGATGTAGTAATGTGAACTGCTTTAAACTTATGGGTAAACCACTGATTGGTTAATTGTCTTTTGGACTAATTTAATTGGCCTAGATTATATTTTTGTACTGTCAGCAGTATTACCAGTATATAAGCTTATGCATTCCTTTGTTCGTGGAGTCTCCCTGGTACTTTCCATGAGGCTCCCACACATGTGTAATAAATACCACTGAAAGAGAGGAAGAGGTATCTTGTCTTCATTTAAGGTAAAATGCTAAATGCAACAACTGGTGTAGTTTACTCGGATTTGAATTGACAACAGCTGCGGCAATTGAGGATTGAACAAAATACTGCCAGTGAAAGGGCCCATGACAGAATTTTCTGTTCTGGCGGTGTTTCTTTCATATCCTGTACCCGCCTGCTTTAAAAATTTAGTACTAATAACTTTATAGAAATGTAATAATTCCTCTCACTCAGTTGTTTTTAGGTAAGTGGCATGCATTTCTTTTCTGCTATTGACTGTGCAGTATGAGAGTGGGTTAAAACGAAAAACTGGCGACATAAGAGTGAAAGCAGATACGAGAGTGGGGAAAACAACGTTTACAAAACGTCACAGCTAAATCTGTAAAAATACAGTATAGCTTATTGTATGAAAATGGGAGCAAGTGTGGGAACTGTAAAGGAGCCAGAAAGAGGCACACCAGCTGGTTATATGTATTTTCCTGTGTCCTGGGGCAGTTGTATGTTTATAAGTCAGTGGGTCGCCCTCACTAAGGGTGATGGCAAACTAGCCTTTCCAGAAAATGGCAGTTTTAATAAAAATATTTTGCTTAATCTCCAAGAAAAGTTAAGAAAAAAAAGGGAGAAGAATACCAGGGCTGTGCTGGGCAGCATTTAATGATTGGATGACAGAGGCGAAAGAAAGAGACAAGGATTCGGTTATTAGTAGTTTAAAAAATAATCAGCAGAAATTAAAAGAGCAATTGAGGGAATTACAACACACTGCTAGTAATTTAGATGTAGTAAACGGTAAATGCTTGAAGGACCCACCCTTTAAGGGGCTTTATCCTGTAAAGGAATTAGCCAAATTGCAAATAACTGAATCGTCAGAAGACAATAATGCTTGGCTTCCCCCACCACCGACTGCACCACCTACTTAGTGCATCACCGGCTGCACCACCGATTGCACCCCCGCAGCATCAGCCCCCCTCACTCAACAAGAAGCCAAAACACAGCAGCCAGATTCTACCACTAAAGATTCCACCACTAGAGAGAGAGAACAAACTGCAGACAGTTAGTCTAGTGAATATGATCCAGAAGTGAGCAATAAAAGAAAGGGACCAAGAACTCATAGCAAGACTCATAAAGAAGCAAAGGCTGTAATGTACTTTAAAGCTAAACCTTATTATAAAGGAAAAGGGAAGCGACATTTGCACCAATGGAGACATTTTGGCCAGTTCCCCGCTATAATTGAGAGGGGAGATGGATGTTTTGGGCCAGATAAATTTAATCTAGATTCAGAATCAGAGTTGTCAGATGACGACAGGTTGTTACCCTTGAGGGAGGTACCTAACCCAGCCCATGCAAGAAGTGCACAGGAACCACTGACCATTGTAGTACCTAGGGTGTGGTCTGCGGTTGATTTCCAAGCCATTACCAAATCACTACCGCCTATTCATACTAATCCAGCTAAGTTCCAGCGTGTGCTGGCGGGACATATTTGATCACAAAATCCTACAACAGAAGAAGTCAGAGCAGTTCTTCACTACACCATACTGGCTGATCTGATGAAACAAATTTAGGACCATGCTAATGTCCCTAATCCGATTCCAAAACATGATGCGAAAGGAGATAATGGGTTTGAGGTGGTCAGATAGCGTATAGTAGATGCCATTACAGTAATAGTCCCACCCACACCCAACTGGTCCAAAATCAAATCAGTTCTTCAAAAGGAAGATGAACCTGTGGATGAGTATTTAAATTGTCTCACTGAAGCTTTTGAAGCTTATTCTGGTTACCCAGAACCCACTGAAGGACCAGCACAGAGTGGATTGTTGGCTACCTTCATAGATGGGCTACGCCCACAAGTATGGGATAAGCTAAAGGAAGTATGTTTAAACTGGCCTACTCTTGGATTGCATGAGTTAGTCACACAAGTGGAATACCTCTCCGACCACTTAGCACAGGAAAAAAAGGACCTACGGGAAAAATTGGTTAAAGCTCAGATTCAGATGTGTACTGCCTTCGGGCAGCATGGATGGGGAGGACGAGGACGGGGAAGAGGAAGAGGTGGATGCCAAGGGTCTGGAAACCAAAATAGACAAAACTGGCAGGAAACACGATCAGCCACACCTCAAAGCTGTAATAATCAGATGGAGTGTTTCAATTGTGGCCATGTAGGCCATTGGGGAAATGAATGCCCGTATCTGGCTGAGCAGCCTGCCCCACCCACTGATACGTCACCTCAGTGGAATTCTAATTGGACCCCATCCAGTCGGCAGCCATCACAATGAAGGTTCCCTGGACAAAGACAACAGCAGTTATGCCCTTTTATTCCCGTGGATCAAGATGGACCACATGTTATGTTACTTCTTAAAAATAAATCATACCCATTTCTAATTGACACTGGAGCAACCAAATCTATGTTAGCTGACAAGGCAGCAATAAATGTCCCCCTCTCCAATAACACAACTAGAGGGGTAGGTGTCTCTGGTATTCCTATTGAATATTCTGAAACCGTCCCAATCCCAGTAACTTTAGGACCCTTACAAGATAATCATGCATTTTTAGTAGGCCCTTCAGCACCTCTAAATTTATTGGGGAGAGATTTGCTCTGTAAGATGAGAGCAAACATTTTTTGCACACCTGAAGGAGTATATTTACAAGTACCTTCAGATAAACAAGATAGTATTTTGGCTACTTTGGATGAAACTGTCACTCTACAACAAATATGTATGCAGTCTGACCTCGATAAAAATAAGCACCTAAATTCATTCCCCTCTCATCTATGGACCACTCACGATAATGATGTTGGGTTTCTGAGTTCAGCCACTCCTGTTAAAATAACCTTAAAACCTGAAGCAAGGTTACCTTGGGTACCACAGTTCCCTTTGATGGCAGAGGCTACCTCTGGTATTGCCTTGGTACAACAAGGAATTATAGTAGCTACAACAAGTTCATGTAATGCCCTGATTCTACCAGTAAGGAAACCTGGTAAACAAGCATACAGATTTGTGCAAGACTTGCGAGAAGCCAATAAAGCTGTCTTGCCTGTTTTTCCAATCATACCAAACCCAGCTACGATTTTAAGCTGTATCCCACCTACAGCACGTTGTTTTATGGTTATAGATATCTCATCAGCTTTCTTTTCTATCCCGGTACATTCTGATAGTCAGAATTTGTTTGCATTCACTTACAAGGGCCAACAGTATACTTGGACCTGACTACCCCAAGGCTATGTAGAATCTCCAACCCTATTCTCTAGAGAGATGCACAGACAGCTGCAGGATTTACAGCTACCACCACGTTCAGTATTGGTCCAATATGTAGACGATATTGTTATAGCTTCACAAGATACTGAGTCTTGTATAGAGGATTCACTTCTAGTTTTGCAGTTTTTAGCTGAACGAGGTTTTAAAGTAAATAAATCTAAACTGCAGTTCTGTCAAGAAAAGGTACAATACCTGGGACATATCATTTCTATGGGTTCACGTCAAATACTTCCAAGTAGAATTACCTCCATTCAGACTCATCCCCGCCCTGTAACCCAGAGACAACTCAGGGGGTTCCTTGGCCTAGCAGGTTATTGTAGACAGTGGGTGCCTAATTTTTCAGAAATTTCGGCCCCTCTGTTACAGCTTCTAAAAAAGGAAGTTACCGATCCTCTGCCTTGGGCCCCTGAACATGAAAACGCCTTTCAGGCTATTAAGACGGCATTGATAAACCCACCTGCCCTGGGGCTCCCAGACTATTCTAAACCCTTTGTTTTCTTCTGTTGTGAAAGAAACAAGACTGCCCTGGGCCTGCTAGCACAAGCACACAGGGGGCTATCGACCTATAGCATATTACAGCACTCAGTTAGACCCTGTTGCTTCTGGCTATCCACCCTGTTTACAAGCGGTGGCAGCCGCTGCTGTTTTGATCGATATAGCAGCACCACTGACTTTAGGGCATGACACTATACTAGCAGTACCTCATGTGGTGCGAGCATTACTCTTAAAAACAAAAACACAATATCTTTCTAATGCTCGCCTCACTAAATATGAGTTAAGTTTATTAAGTAATCCCGCTATTCAAATTACACGTTGCCCACCACTAAACCCTGCTTCATTAATTTCAACTAGTGATGAGGGTGAAACACATGACTGTGTGCTTGTAGTTAACACTGTTTTTTCTCCTAGGTTAGATTTGCAAGATGTTCCTTTGCTTAATCCTGATTTAGTTCTTTTTGTAGATGGGTCATGTTTATGAAATAATCTTGGTGAACCCCAGGCTGCATGGTCAGTCTGCTCACCATCTGAGGTTTTACAAACTGGACAATTGCCACCTGGCACTTCTGCACAAGCTGCGGAATTAGTGGCACTTTTGCATGCATGTAAAATGGCCAAAGACAGATCTGTTACTATTTATACTGATTCACGTTATGCCCATGGTGTAGTTCATGATTTTGGTACCTTGTGGAAGGAAAGGGGGTTTTGACATCCTCTGGGGCACCGATTAAAAATTACCTGTATATTGATCACCTCTTACAGGATTTATTATTACCTTCTCAAATTGCTGTTATCAAGTGTACAGCTCACCAGTCTAACGACTCCCTAATAGCTAAAGGAAATAACTTGGCTGACTGGACTGCCAAATAGGCTGCTCTTTCACACACTGTTCAGGGACAATTTCTGCAGCCTCTCTTACAAACAGTTACTTTTGACACTACTGTTTTAAAAACTTTACAAAGTGAAGCATCGGAATCAGAAAGAAAAACGTGGCTGGCCCAAAGTTGTTTCAAATGCTCTGATTCAATTTGGCAGCATCCTGATGGCAGACTAATTTGCCCTATATCTATGTTAAATTCTCTTATAAAAGCATATCATTTGCCAGCTCTTGTAGGGGTACAAGCACTGATCAAACAAATCCAGAAGGATTGGTTCGCCCCAGGACTTTCTGCTTCTGTGCAACATTTTTTGAGCACGTGCTCCATTTGTTTACAGCATAATATTTCAAAAGGCACTCTGGCTCCCGCTCAACCAGTGCCAAAACCAATGGGACCATTTTGTGCCTTGCAGTGGGACTTTATTGAACTCCCACCTTGTACTCATTTTAAATATGTTTTGACTGTTGCTGATATTGCAGGGTGGTTAGAAGCCTACCCATGTGCTAAAAATGATGCTATTTCAGTTGTAAAAAAATTGTGCTATGAAGTGATACCTCGTTTTGGTGTTCCTTGTCAAATATACTCTGACCGAGGAAAGCATTTCACTGCTAAGTTACTTGAATCATTGTGTACAATGTTAGGCATCACTTTGAAATTTCATTGTCCATATAGACCACAGGCATCATGTATTATTGAACAGATGAATCAGACTTTAAAAACTAGACTTGCTAAAGTCACTTCAGAAAAAGGCTTAACTTGGGTACAGGCCTTACCACTAGCCTTACTTTCTATGAGAGCACAACCACATCCTACTAAAGGTCTCTCTCCACATGAAATTCTCAAGGGTCGCCCTCTGCATATGCCCATGACACCACCACCACCACTTTCTGAATATGATGCATTTGATAATGATAGTCTCTTGTATTGCAAATGTCTTGTTTCCTTCCTACAGTTTCATCATCGACAAGTAGCAGCTGCTCAACATCTTCCAGATCCATTCACCTACACATTCACCATCACACTCAGTCAACCTCACATAGTAAGTAATGCAACAAGTACATGCGTCCTAGGTAGCTTATAGGCTATTAGCCATAGGGCCTATGGAAGCCTAGTCATATGGTACCTTGCCCTTCAACACCCATGTAATTAGGTTCATGTGCCCTGTCATGCAGAGCCACAGAGGTGATTCCTGTGTTCTGTTTCCTATCTCACATCCAATCATCATGATTATTCATGACAACTGCTAATGAGGACCTTTCTTTGCTATTGATAGTTAGTTAGTTCCAGAGTATGGTATGTGTCTGACATGATAACGTACCACTCCAGCATGTTCTGCTTTTTGACATTACAAGGTTTAGATCAGTATAGTGTGTAGCTTGTATGGATTTTAATTTGTTTATATGGAGCATGTCCAACACCTGTGAGTTTGGCATATCTTTGTATGTTAGGCAGAGGTTGCCTCTGGGTAGGCGATATGCGACACAGTGCAGCTGTGGTTTTGTAAGACAATCTGCATAGGGCATCTGTTTGAGTCTGGTAATACTCTTTGTGAGGTGTGTGTCTGGCGTCTACAGTTGTCTTCTGAGGTGCATACCAACAGGGCCATTGTACTCTATGATGGGTGTTATGACTGATGAGTAGAGTGGAGCACTGACCTCTTTTTCCATGGATGACACACCTTTTCTGATGACATGTGGACCATACACAGTTTACATGACTAGTGTTGCACTGTGATTATCAAAAGGGACACTACTGTCCACCTGTGTCCCGTAGTCTCTTATCACACTTTTGGTGTTGAGTAGACTACCACCTATGTGGTATTTCATGGGTACAGGGTTTTTAACAAAAGGGATGGCAATACGTTTACAACATTGAGCTTGAGAGTACATATGAACATCCATTGGTGTACATATAGATATACATATTGGCACATATACAGTCCACCTTTCATGGTGGGAATATCAATTATGCAAAGGTTGAGAGGGATACAGTTATGCAATAATATTGCACAGTTTTGTGCAGAATGCATGGAAGGTATTCTCAGCCCATGTATCTTTAGCAGGACCCCCTGTCTATAAGACTGAAAACCTAACAAACCATACCCACAACGTTTAAGCACCACATGTCATATGCCAGCACTGTATGCTGTCTTATTTGCCACACATTGCAACCTACATATAAATATGCACATAACAACCTGCACCAACATATAAATGTCCACCCTTCACAAACAGTTGCAGTATGTCCCTTGCTCTATGCACATGTTAAGATGCTAATATATCGGACACATAAATATCTTTCCATATGTGTGTGCCATACACACACACAAAGTCCACACTGTTGCAAGTCCATACACCTCATGGATGACCTGTTGGGCCTTGCTACAACATGGACTGTTGTCACATGCGTGCACACAGTAATAGTACAGGGAGTATATATAGCTGCAAATCCTACATTACTATACTAGCCTTTTACAGTAGTTGCCAATGCTAAGCTACACATTATATGACTATCATGCATGTCTTACTCTGTCACATCCAAGTTTATATAGGTGTTTGCACTACTCCCCCAAACTGCCATTATACACAGTACTGTACAGAACATAGATAACATGATCAGATGTTTGACATATAATGCTGAGCTACATATGTCACAGTTATGTCCCACTGCACACAGCTACACACTAATTTGTCCATGGCAGTAGTTATGCATGGCATCAGTGCATACATACCTACTGCTGCCACATATGCATGTTTCAGAGTATGTACAGTACTATTCATAAACATCTACTACTTGCCGGTAACTACATATCTGTTAGATACCTGCTTGTCACTTTCAGGTCCGTCTGTGTATGCTTTGACAACTTTTTTATTTATTTTTTTTTTATTTACTAAGTAAAGTTTTTTTTTACTTAAGTTTTATTTTTGGTTATTAAGTATTTTTTTCTTAATTAATATTTTTAGTTAGTAATTAAGTATATATTTTTTTACTTATTTATTTTTTTTTTATTAAGTAATAATTTTTTCTCACTACTCTCCAGGAGTTATATAGTCTCTGACACGTGCAATGTAATGATTGCATGTTGGGATAGCTAGTACAGTCTGCTTTTATAGGTATCTGCACATGTGCATGTGATGCCCTCTGCACCAGTTGGTGCCCAGCATTTGGTAAATGCATACAGCCTGCTGTGTGGTAATTGCAGTACTCACTGTCATAGCAACCCAATGCTATAAATTGCTAAGGTATGTAGGCGTAGCCCTTTCAGATTTCCAGAGTGGGGCCCATGCTTGTTTGCTGTGGACACTGTTGTGTATGTCAGAAGGTTGGTATACGTCTTATTAATGAAGCTAGAGGTGTAGACAGTGATGTACATGTTGTACTCAGACCTGACTGTTGCCACTTCCAGTACAGAGCTATCAGTGTAGAGTTTAACTCACCCCTACAAATACTTACACAGGATATATGTGACTATGTAGTTTCTTTTCTGCTCATATAATTAACTGCCATACAAAAGTAGTTATTGAGAAGTATTCTTTTGGCACATGAACTGTTTGTGAATTGTTATACTGTGAATATTAATGTACTCACTTCTGCAGGGTTTGTGTTTTTTATTGTTGACATTAGCACCGGGTTCTCAGGACAACTGGACAATTCCAGTACTGAGTATGCCTACCTACATCCTTGGTAGACCCTAAACACACAAGTATATTTTAATTGTGGGGGGGGGGGGATGCTGACATACAGAGAGCATTATGTATTATTGTGTGAACATTATCTTACTGGACTTAAAGGATTGGTGTGTATCGGTTAGTTTATCAAGGCAGGTGGTCTGTCTGCATAGTTCCCAACTGTGTACTATCCAGATGGTAGCCAGATGTTACACTGTTATTCTTTGTCTGTGCAAACCACAGGTGTTTTCAGCACTGGTACAATGGCATTGTTACAGTCAGTTGCTACCAGTACATGACTACATCCTTTGGGAATTCTGTGTTGTACTCCTACATAAGGGTATGCTTGTGGAAGTCCTACCAAAGCTATTTGCAGAGTGTGTAACAGCAGAATAGCTGATATGCCTGTGTGTTTGTGTCTCTGCCAGGCCTATGAAACACTCAGATACATCTTTGCATGGAGTCAGGGATAGGTAGTTAAAAGTATGGTACACCTTACACATTATAGAGACAGTAAGTGTAGACTTGAGTGAAGCAGTGCATATGGATTAGTACACCTTTTAGGAGGTACAAGCGGTGTCTACTGTTATTATTGTCAGTATTCATTGTGTAATACTCCACCTTTCTGACTGACATCAGTACTTTTCAGAGGGATTCAGAGGGATATAGCTAAAATATGCTTCACAATCAGGGACATTCCTGAAATGTAGTCACAGTTAGGAAGTATGGCCTCTGCCCTAATCAGATATGCCAGTGTTTGTCCTGCTATGATACTGTGTGGGGGTTGTAAAGTGCCTCTGTAACATTATTTGCTGCTAGAATGGCTGCTTCTCATATCACACTCATGTAATGCAATTCCACAACAATTGCTGGTAAAGATCCACAGAACATGCTTTGTGTTATGGCCTTCCTATTTTTCCTTTACATTCACTCATTGTAATGCATGATCTATTTATTTCAGCACCAAGTTATCATATATCTGCTGTGGCTTAGTGGTACTTCATGCAGTCTAGTGTGTCCAAGGTCTCAGGTTCGAGCCTGACAAAGGTGCTTTATTTTGCTGCTCAGCAGAACAAGGGCCCTGCCATGCAGAGTGACTTAGGCACTTTTAAGCAGTTGTAAGCTGGTTTGCATGGGTTTGCTTGATGCTTAGCGATGCTTAGCTAAGCGCACACATGCACACACTCGCTTAAACCCACTTACTACTGCTTAAAAGTGCTTACTCCCGCTTACCCCGTGCTAATTTCTTTGAAAGAAAAGAAAATGGGGAGATAGAAAAATAGTGAAAAAGGGGGCACAAAGAGGGAAAGACAGTAGGAAAACAAGCTTGGGATGTGCAGGACGAGTGTAGGGAAGGTGCATAGCTGCCCATTTCTTTACCAGCAACAGCTGTGCATATGCAATAAATTTGGAGTGAAATTTGAAACCTTCCACCCCTGGGAGAGGGGTGAGGGCAACAAAGTATGTTGTACTGCCAATTATAATTATCAGTTTACATGTCCAGCAGACATGTGTGCAAAATGGGCAGCTATGTATGCAGCGTAATTTTTTTGTGAGTACAGATTGCCCTTTTTTTTTCAGGTGAGAGTGGAAAGTGAGGTAAAGGAAGTAGGCATATTTAGGGAGGTAGGTTGGGGAGGAAAACAGACAAGACAAACAAGATGCATACAGGGGTGGTGTATGATACATGGTGTGGGTGAACACAATTGACGGGGACGGGTGTTTGGAAATCACAAGCCCATGAGCCCACAGATGGTAACAGTGGAACTGAGATCCCCACCCATGGGCAGTCACCACTGCACCTTCACAGCACCGAGGGTGGCTGTGCTGGGGGCTGCGTAAGATGGGCAGGCTCACCCGTGAGATGCACCACTCTTGCCTCAAGCTGGCGTAGGGGATCAGCGACTGAACGCTGGATCTCCCTACGCACCACAGCCCGGACCCATCAAGGGTGACAGATGGCCCTTCTCCACTCACTCTTACATGGGGGGGGTGAGCCCATCCCCTGCAGTGCGTCCACCTGAAGGTGGCACACTACCAACGGAGGAGGGGAGCACGGGCTGGGCACCGGACCTGCTGGTGCCAGGTGCACTCGCCAGCTGAGGAGGGACAGGTGGTTCCGCTGGGACCGACCTTTTCATATGTTCTGTGACTAGGTGTGTTTAATTACAACACAACAGCATTCCATGATTGTGGTGTTTGAACAGGGCACATGCATCAAAGTGAATGCAGATATTTATAGAACAATAGGACATATGTCCCAACAAATATTTTGAGATTACACATACCCATTGAGATGTGGAATTGCATTGTTTATGCACATAAAGTAGGGTGTAGAAAGGAACCTCAGCTAACATCTTATAAGTACTTTTAGTCTACACTACATTCCTATTGACTGCAGGTGTATATCCCCTACATGTATTATTACACTTGGCAACATGCATTAGGTTGTGTAATGGGTTTGGCTAGTTCATTATATACCTGACCTATATCTGACATAGTTTATATAGGTGCAGATGTTACTGCTACATATTTATTGATTTTATTTATATTTCTTTATCTACATATCTGGATATGTTCACATGACATTTTCAGTTAAATTTGTACAGAACCCTACATTTCATGTAGCACACTCACATTTCTGGGAATCTAATTAACAAGCTACTCATTTTACTTATGCATGCCAGCCAGTAACTGACTGTTGAGGACTGTATATATGCTTCACAGCTACTGGCACTTCCATCAACCACTTTAGATGGGACTGCCCACCTGTGGATTGCCAGCACTTATTAAAATAGTACTATTTGTATAATGCAAGGGTGCAACAACATTTCAAAGTAAGTGACACAGACACACTCCAGGTTTTATACCTTTATTAATTACATTACACACTTTTCCACAGGCTCTCTCCTTTATTTGATATTACAGTGCATATGGAAGACATATTCAAGACATATTATACCTTAGTAGGTTAGAACACTCTTTTTCAGGCTTGCTCACTTATTTTATATGACAGTACATGCAGAGATATTACTCGGGACATATTTTACCTTTCTTAATGGGTTACTACACTTTTCCTGGCTCTCTGACTTATTTTATATAACAGTACATGCAGAGGAATTATTCAGGGCATTTTATGGCTGTATTATTGGGCTACAACACTTTCTTTCAGGCTCTCTCACCTATTTTATATAACAATACATGCAGAATAATTACTAACCTGCCTGGTGGCGCAGCCTTAGCAGCCTATCTGCATAGGCTTGCTGATTCGCAGCACGGACACCTGCAGCTGTGAAGTAAATGAAGAGATATTGAGACATACCTATCCATTATATAGAATAAATTAGCATGTCTTACATACTGCATTCCATGGCTACTTACTCAGTAGTGGGGCATATTGCATCCCACGGGCCTCCTGTATCCATTGGTTCAGTAGGTCCTGCTTCCATCTCTTCAGGTTTGCATGGTGGTGAAGGACCTGCTCACCAGTCCGAGGAACGCCTGTGACACTGGTGAGGTCATGAGCTAACCAGTTCCAAGCCTCTGCTTTGTACTCCATCCCTTGGAACTGGCCCTGCAGGAGTCTTGACTCATGATGGTGGACAAGGAGCCAAACCATGTATTTTGGCTCCTCGATGCCCCAGGGTAGCGCTCTAAAGCATGTACCCTCTCCAACACCAGCCATTCTAACTGCAGATGGGAGCTACAATCAGTTATGACGAGTATTCCCGCTTATGGGGCTTAAATATGCTTCATTTCCCACACTTTTTTGTGATTGGCCATTTTTGAAAATTCTCGGCTGACTGCAGACCTGCTTAACAATGGTTAATCTACCATTTATAAGTATATGTATGTTAACAGTGGCTGTTTATCCTAAGCTGTCATGGCTTAGTAGTTCAGTACTTTGATTATGGTGCAAGGTTTCCCAGGTGTGAACCTTGTCATTGATTTTTATTTTACTAATGTCCAGAGAGGCTAGGGGGTGTGGCTGTGTTTAGGCAACTTTGCTCTACGTTGCTCCACGTTGCCCTATGGTGCGCTGGTTGGTGCGGCGCGCACCTCCGCACAAACCGATTGAGCTGGGTAAAGTGCTATTTAGCTATAAGCACCTCTATTGCGCTGAGTAAAGCGCTGCTTAACTACGGGCACCTCTATTGTGCTGGCTAAAGTGCTGCTTAACTACGGGCACCTCTATTGTGCTGGCTAAAGTGCTGCTTAACTACGAGCACCTATATTGCACTGGGTAAAGCATTACTTAACTGTGGGCAATTATATGTCAGGATCCTTTATAAATATACATTTTGTTCACTGATACATAGGTCATTTCAATGCTGTTTAGTAAAACTTTAATCATATATGTCGGGTATTTTTCATATACTAATTTAAAACATTAAATAGGAAGGGGAGTGGTGGGACTTGAACCGTGAATGCCTCCTCTTTGTGCGAAGGCTCTACCACTACGCTATTGCTATTTAGGGTGATTTGTATAAACATTCCTTATTATGCTCTTGCATGTTGAGATTTCTAACTGCAGCTAAGCAATGGGCACACCCGCGCACACACGCGCAAATACGGGCAGCTATATCGGCAATTAGAAAAAAAAATTTTAAGTTTTACTTTTTATAACTGTGCTGAGGATTTACAATGTCAGGGAGTGTGGTGTTGGGTACGTGGACATTTGAACGGACTCACTCTTGTGTGTTGACATTTTACAGTTCAGACACTTGCAGGGGCGTGGACCTTTGGACTGCTCGGCAGTCGAACATGCCCCCTGCTTTCCTGCATGGTCCATGTTAGACTTGGAGTGGAGTCAGTGTGCCCTCATGAATATTCATGGCATGCTGACATCATACCGTTCAACTGCAGTCTCCGAGTAAGACTTATTTAGTCTTACACGGCGGATTTGTGAATCCGGGGGAGTGTAAATTAATATGAAACACTTGAAAATTATGAAGAATTAGTGTGTTCAGTTGAAGAAATGTTTTGTATGAATCATAATATGGGCATAGTATGATGGATTTAGTGAAGAATATAAAGCTGTTATTTGTAAATGGAAAATCATGACAGCAGCAGTGGAAATGATTGATTACTGTGAAAATCATTTCTTTGGTGTCATTTAGTGATTGTGCATCTTATGGTTGAAATGTAGTGTTTTAATTGTGAAGTACTGAAGCAGTAAGGATGTGTTGCTGGCTGAACATGCACGTGTCTTTACTTGGAGATTTTTGTGTGCCATTGAAGAATGGAAAGTGACAGGATTATAAATCCATGACAATGGTAAGGACTAGGGTAAGGATGGATCTGTTAACAAACTGATCACTTTACTGTTCTGTGGGTATGTATTATAAATACACGATAATGGTAAGGACTATGGTAAGGATGAATCTGTTAACAAACTGATCACTTTACTGTTCTTATAGGTTCATAGGTTGGTCCTAGGCTATCGGCCCTAGGGCCTATGCAAGCCTAGCCATAACAATTCCCTGGATATTTCTTCCCACAATATTTACTTCTCTGGACCCCTGTCTAGCAGGGCAACTGACATGATCCCCGGGGTGAATTTCCTATCTCCCATCCAATCATCAAGGTTCCTTTTGAAGAGGGCCAAGGAGGCGCTCTGCTTGACATGTATGGGCAGTCTATTCCAGAGTATGGGGAGTGTCTGGGTCAGGAACCTATCACTCCAGCATGTTTTGTTCATTGTGATGACAAGGTATAGATCCCTGGAGCATGTGGCTCAGAGAGATTGGGATTTCTTTAAGTGGAGCATGTCTAACAGCTCAGGGTTTGACATGACATTCTATGTTAAGCAGAGATTGCCCCTGAGTAGACGATATGCCACAGAGTATAGCTGGAGTTTTTTTAGACAGTCAGCATATGGCATCTGTTTTAGGCCTGTGATTCTTTTCATGAGGTATTTCTGTGGCCTTTCCAGCTTTTGCAGATGTCTTGTGAGGTACATACCAAATGGGGCATTGTACTCTATAATGGGTCTAATGAGGGATGAGTACAGTGGGACAATGACCTCCTTTTTTCTGGATGAAAAGCCCTTGGTGATGAGGTGTGCCACATAGAAGGATTTCCTGACTGTTGTGGCGATGTGGTTATCGAAAGTGAGACCATTGTCCACCTGTATCCCTAAGTCTCTCATCACACTTTCGATGGTTAGTGTACTGCCACCTATGTGGTAATTCATGGGTACATGTTTTTTTCCAAAGGGAATAACTATTCATTTCTTGGCATTAAGCTTGAGCCCATGGCTCTGGCACCAGGCATCTGTTTCTGTAAGACCCTTTTGTAGAATATCCACATCATTTGGGGATTCAGTAATGGCTCCCAGTTTGCAGTCATCTGCGAACTTTGTTAGCCAGAGTTCCTTAGTGTTGGCCTGTACGTCAGAGAAGTAGATGCCAAACAAGAGTGGTCCCAGGACTGAACCCTGAGGTACTCCACTTGTCACTTGTCTGCAGCTGGATTTGGAGCCGGCTACTTTTACAGTCTGGGTTCTGTCAGTAATCCAGTTGGCAACCCATCGAGTGACGTAGGGATTTATGCCCAGTTTAGTAAGCTTATCTATGATTCCAGAGTGGCGGATGGTGTTGAAAGCCTTGGTGAGGTCCAGATAGGCTGTGTGGACTGCCTTACCCTCATCCACAGCTCTGGAAACTGTTTTGAAGAAGTCAATCAAATTCAGGAGACAAGATCGGCCCTTCACAAACCTAAACTAGGTGGGGTCCAGTGTTTGAAGGTTGCCAATGTCTTTGTTTATAAGTTGCATGATAATGCGTTCCATGCCCTTGCAGATCAGGCTTGTCAGACTGATGGGAAGGTAGTTCCCGGTATCCAAGGTGGATCCCTCCTTGTGGAGTGGGATAACTGTAGCTGTGCACCACTCAGTGGGCATGAAGCCTGAGATGAGGCTATGATTAAATATGACACTTAGGTGAGGTGCCAGTTCATTTTGTAGTTCATGTAGCACACTGCCTGGGATGTCATCTAGTCCCATGGATGCTGTAGTCTTAGCTTTGGAGAGTGCGGTTTCTACCTGTATGGCCGTGATTACTGGAATTTGGCAATCTTTTGGTATTGAGATGGGCCCTTTAGGGGTTGAGGGGGGGTGAAGTTGGCACTAAATCGATCTGCCAGGATATTGGCAATATCCTTGGGATCAGTATATTTAATGACATTCTGTTGTAGCTCAGAGCAGATCTGAGCATTGCCATTTAGATTCTTGACATAACTATAGAATGCCTTGTGGTTGTCTTTGGAATCTCTGGCAATTTTATTTCCGTAACTAGCTTTTGAGGATTTTATGAGGGATCTCAGCTTCTTACTGAGGCTGGTGAGGGAGTTTTTTGCATCCTGGGATTTTCCTCTTTTCTGCAACAGTTTCTTCCTTCTGTTGCATAGTTTGTTTATAGCAGGGGACCACCAGATTGGCTTCGTTTTTCTGGAGAAGAGCATCTTGGTTCTATTTGGGATGGCATGATTCATGCACGAGTGGATGTGCTCGTACAGTGCCTTAGTGTAGGATTCTGCAGTCGAACTTTCAGATCCCATCTGTATGGGTGTCATGAAGTTTGTCACTTCTGACTTCAGTAGCAGGAAATTGGCTTTGGAGAAGTTTTTTAAGGAATTTTCCTTACTGGGGGGGTGGGAGTGAGATGTGGATGTCAAGGGTGATTTGCTTATGGTCAGACCTGACCAATGAGGGGGTGACCACTGGTTTGGAGCATCTATATCACATGTTGGTAATGACCAGGTCTAGGATATTGGAGTCCCTGTTGGGACAATGGAATAGTTGATCCAGGGTGTTGGAATTTATGAACTCCAAGAACTGCTGGGAAAAGGAGTTGGTACCCTAGTAGTTTTTCCAGTTAATGGCAGGGTAGTTGAAATCACCCAGTATTAGGGTGTTTGGTTGCATCTTAATATTTTCCAGTATGTTTAGAAAGGCGTAGTGAGAATCTTGGGGCATGGTGGGGGATCTGTAGCAAGCTACAATTTGGATTGCAGTCTTACCTAGTGTTAGTTGCACCTGGAGAATTTCAGATGCATTGTGTTGGGCAACTAGCCTGGAGGTGTGAATATCCTTGGTGAATATGGACACTCCTCCACCTTTATAGGTTCATAGGTTCATACTAGGCTATCTGCCCTAGGGCATTTATAAGCCTAACCAGAGTGTGTTTGGCTTTCGTCACCCATTTTAAATGAATTTTGCTATGCCCTTTTTCGAGGTTAGTATACTGTGCTTCTGTCTAACAGTGACACAGAAGTGATACCCAGGGTAAACCTACTATCTCCCATCCACTCATCAAGATTCCTCTTGAAGAGAGTCAATGAGGGACTCTGCCTAACCTGGACTGGGATTTTATTCCAGAGTGAAGGGAGCCTCTGGGTTATGAATCTGTCCCTCCAGCATGTCCTATTTATTTCAGTGCTGAGGTTCAAGTCTCTCGAGCGCATAGCTCGATGGGATTTGGACTTTCTGAGGTGCAGCATGTCCATTAATTCCGGGTTGGACATGGCTTTATACGTCAGGCACAGATCGCCTCTGAGCAGGCGGTATGCCACTGAGTAGAGCTGGAGTTTCTTTAACCGGGCAGCATATGGCACCTGTTTGTGCCCTTTGATCCTCTTGGTGAGGTACTTTTGGGGTCTTTCCAGTTGCTGCAGGTGTCTGGTAAGGTACATCCCAAAAGGGGCATTGTACTCAATTATGAGCCTGATGAGGGATGAGTAAAGAGGCACAATGACCTCCCCTGATCTAGATGTGAATCCCTTCATGATTAGGTGGGCTATATAAAATGTTTTTCTAACCACTTTGGCCACGTGGTTGTCAAATGAGAGATTGCTATCAACTTGGGTCCCCAGGTCCCTAATTACTTCTTCCATACTTAATGGATTACCACCTATGTGGTAGTTTGTGGGCACTTTGTTTTTGCCAAAGGGGATGACTATACACTTTTTGGCGTTTAGCTTGAGGCCATGGCTCTGGCACCAGTTGTCTGTTTCTATGAGGCCCTTTTGTAGGATGCTTGTGTTGGGTGGAGAGTCGATTATGGCGCCCAGTTTGCAGTCATCTGCGAACTTCGTCAGCCACAGTCCTTCCATGTTAGCCTGTACCTCATAGAAATATATACCGAACAAGAGTGGTCCCAGGACTGAGCCTTGTGGGACGCCACTTGTAACTGGTTTGGAGTCTGACATGGCTCCAGCAATTCTAACCATGTGGGTTCTGTCCTTGAGCCAGTTTGCAACCCATCTAG
The DNA here is from genome assembly GCF_019279795.1 of Protopterus annectens. Classification (NCBI taxonomy): domain Eukaryota; kingdom Metazoa; phylum Chordata; order Ceratodontiformes; family Protopteridae; genus Protopterus; species Protopterus annectens. The sequence continues at coordinate 425,914,035 of NC_056728.1, forward strand.
TGACATAGGGGTTTATATTTAAGCTGGTGAGCTTATCTATAATGCCCGAGTGGGGTATTGTACCGAAGGCTTTTGCAAGGTCCAGGTAGGCTATGTGGACAACCTTCCCCTCGTCAATGGCCTTGGTGACTGTTTCAAAGAAATTGACCAGGTTTAAGAGGCAGGATCTGCCCTTAACAAAGCCAAACTGGGTAGGATCCAGTGTCTGTAGGTCCCCAATATCTTTATTTATGAGGTCCATGATGATCCTTTCCATAACTTTGCAGACCAAGCTAGTCAAGCTTGTGGGGCGATAGTTTCCAGGATCCGTTGAGGCACCACCTTTGTGGAGAGGGACCACTGCTGCTGTATGCCACTCTTTGGGTTCATATCCTGTAGTAAGGCTGAGACTGAACAGTAGTTTTATGTTTGGGTTTAGTTCTTCTTGGAGTTCATGTAGGATGCAGCCCGGGACACCGTCTGGTCCCATTGATGCTGTGTTTTTTGCTTTGGAGAGGGCAGCTCTTACCTGAGCATCTGAGATGTCAGGGGGACAGCACTCTGCTGGGATAGATATTTACCCTTTTGGTGGGGAAGGGGGGGAGAAGTTTGCACTGAACCTGTCAGCTAGGATGCTGGCAATGTCTGTGGGTTCGGTGTATTTTTTGTCATTTTGGACTAATTCTGAGCATATCTGGGAATTCCCACCCAGGTTCCTAACATAACTAAAGAAAGCCTTGTGATTATCCTTAGTGTCCTGTGCAATTTTTCTCTCAAAGCTGGCCTTAGACGATTTTATGAGTGCCCGTAGTTTTTTGCTAATACTGATCAGAGATGCCTTCCCTTTTTGGGATTTTGCTCTATCATGTAGTAGCTTCCTCCTTCTATTGTATAGTTTGTTTATGGCTGGGGTCCACCAGACAGGATGCCTAACTTTGGAGGATTGGGTCTTGGTTTTACTTGGGATTGCATGATCCATGCATTCCTGAAGGTGTTCATAGAATGCGTTTATAAAGGATTCTGCGGTCTGGGCCGTATTTTCCACAGGCCCGGGGGCTTTGAAAGATTCCACCTCGGTTTTGAGGAGTGTGAAATTTGCTTTAGAGAAGTTTTTCACTGTGGTTTTCTGGGCAGGGGCTGGGTTCGGGATGTGAATATCTAGTGAGATTAGTTTATGGTCTGATCTTACCAGTGAGGGATACACTTCTGGTCTGGAGCATAGAGTCCCCATGTTGGTGATGATCAGGTCCAGTATGTTTTCCTCTTGTGGGAGTGGCAACAAGTTGTTCCATAGCATCTGAGTTTATAAATTCTAGGAACCTTTGGGCTAGGGTGTTGGAGCTAGAGTAATGCTCCCAGTCTGTTAGGGTAGTTGAAGTCGCCCAATATAATGGTGTTTGGAGAGACCTTCATATTTTCCAGTGTTCTCAAGAAGGCCGAGTGGGGTTCCTGGGTTTGGGAGGGTGGTCTGTAGCAGGCTATAAACTGGAAGGCAGTTTTACCCACTGTTAGTTGCACATGGATAGTCTCCGATGCTTCGTGCTGTGCCACCAACCTGGAGGTGTAGGTATCTTTGACGAATATTGATACTCCCCCTCCTTTTGTGGTTCGGTCCAAGTTTTGGGGCCGAAAAACATGGTATGAGGTATAACCTGGTAGTGCTGGGGTGCTCTCAGGAGCCTTGAAGCAGGTTTCTGTTACTGCACAGATATCAATGTTCTCCATGCTAAGGAGAGTTTCGAGTTCGTGCATCTTGAGGTTTAGACTTCTGGCGTTGAGTAGCATTACTCTTAGTTTCTTATCCCTTGTGATACCTATGGAGGTGGGTTTGTCTTTTGAGCCTTGCCTAAAAAGGCACTATGGGGGTGGCAAGAGCCTTTGCCAACATCTGAAAGCCCAGGGGTGACAGGTGCAAGCCGTCCCTAGCGAAGCATCGTGGCTTGTCGAGCATGTCATCCTAGGCAGACAGGCATTGGATCCCCTTTGAATGACACCAATACTTAAGCCAATTGTTGAAATTGATCATCTTGTCTTCATATTGTGGCATCATTCTTGGTGAGGGTAAGATGTTACTCAAGGTCAGGGTCATACCGGCCTGGGCTACATGCTCAGAGAGCTCCTCGATGTCTCTTTTCATGTAGTTCAGGGAGGAACGTCTCAGGTCATTCACACCAGCATGGACAATGACTGAGTCATATTTGTACTTGCCTTGGAGTGACCTGAGTGCTTGTGTTATGTGGCGGTCCTAGCGCCCAACAGGCAGCTCACCGTGACCTTCTCCTTGTTCAGCCTGGTGAGCGGGACGTCAGTGTGCCTGACGATAGAGTCACCTATTACAAGTGTATCAGGTGTGTTGTTTAGCCTTAAGAGCTGTGGCTGTTCAGCACACTGGCTTTGTGAGCTATGTGTTGCATGTGTTTCGTTTTGGGGTAGCGGTTGCTTGGGTGTCTGCTTTGGAGGTCTCTGCTGCTTAGGCAGATTTTTATTTAGAGCCTCCGAGTATGTTTTTGTGTGTTTATGTGTTTGGTTTGCTGTCATGGTAGGCCTATGTGAGACTGGAATTGTAATGAGAGTGGTTTCCTTCTCCTCCTGACTGGTTACGCCAGTACTGAGTTGAGAGAACTTAGCCTCCAGTTTGGCTATATGGTTGCATCTCTCACATGTGTTGGAATTTGTTGGGAGGAGGAGAGGGTTGTCTGTGTACATGAGGCAGTTGTAACATTGCCTCAAGATTCCCAGATGCACCAGCTGGACCGGAGAGGAGATTGACAACTGACCTTTGGACATGCTAGAATAGTATTGGGAATTCCTTTATAATTGAAAAAAGGGCCAATGGGGAACAAAGTACTCAAGGGGAGTTTGTGAGGGTGTAGTGCTTTTAATTTTTTAGTGCTGACTTATATAATTGCTTTAGTGAGCAAGTGCCATACTTTAGAGTGGGAATAGGGTGTTTATTATGAGAAATAGATCAGTTCTAAGGGAAAAAGTGAAGAGCAGACTTTGTGGAGCTGAGAATGGTTTAAACCCAATTAAGCAGCGCTGCCCGATGCTGCGCTATGTGCAAAATCTCGCAAAGCCGTGCTAAAGTGGGTTTTATACAGGGGGACTTGAAAGAGCTAGAAAATGGCCCAAAACGGCCAATAGACTTCCAGATTCTTGTGCTGGGAACACTCCTCTAGGGATAGATAGGCTGCTCCAAGCTCCCCACTGCCACTGGTGAACAAAGAAGCCTCCCTTTATCCAAGAAAGGAAATGGGCAACACAGGAACTTTCCAAAAGTCCAGAATACAGCAAAGCCTGTATTTGGACTACTCTAGGTCAGGAAAGATGGGAAGCAAGGATAATTTATTTATTTATTTATTTTTTTTGCAACAAACAGCAGGAAAATGCAATAAATATGTAACACAGGCTAGCGCACTTGAGTGTGTAGCCTCAACAGGTAAAAGCAACAAACAGGACAAACTTTAAAAGTGCAGATGCAAAAACAACTTTAAACAGTTTAAAACTTTAGTGTTTCAGTCTTGGTTTTGTGGCCAAAAAGTGTGCTAAGAGTTGTAGCCTGGTATTGCAGGGGTGCTCTCTGGAGCCTTGAACCAGGTCTCAGTTACTGCACAGATATCGATGTTCTCCATTTTTAGGAGTGCCTCGAAAGAGTGCATTTTGAGGTTTAGACTTCTAGCATCGAGTAGCATTACCTTCAGATTTTGCATGCTTGAATCTGTTATGGTGGTGGTTTTATCCTTTGAACCTTGCCTAAAAAGGCACTATAGGGGTGGAAGAGCTTTAGCCAGTAACCTGAATCCCAGGGGTGACAGGTGCAGACCATCTCTGGCAAAGCATCGTGGTTTGTCGATAAGTCTTCCCAGGCAGACAGATACTGGATCCCCTATGAATGACACCAGAAACTTAGCCAATTGTTGAAATTGAGAATTTTTTCTTTATACTGTGTTATCATTCTTGGTGAGGGCAGGATGCTACTCAGGGCTAGGGTCATACCTGCCTGGGCCACATGATCCAAGAGCTCTTCCATGTCTCTTTTCATGTAGTCCAGGGAGGTACGTCTCAAGTCATTCACTCCAGCATGGACAATGACAGAGTCGTATTTGTACTTGTTGTGAAGTGACTTGAGTGCATGCGTTATGTGGCGGATCCTGGCACCCGACAGGCAGCTGACTGTAATTTTCTCCTTGTTCAGCCTGGTGAGTGGGACATCAGTGTGCCTGACTATAGAGTCATCTATGACTAAAGTGTTGGGTACATTGTCTTGCCTTAGGGGCTGTTGTTGGGTGGTACACTGGTGTTGTGAGCTATGTGTCACTTTGGTTGTGACTGGTGTTTATTTGCATTTCAGCTTCAGAGGTCCTTGTTGCTTGGGCAGGTTAATGTTAAGGGCCTCCGCATATGTGAGTTTAGTGTTGCTATGTGTGGATGTTGATGGTGTGGGTTTTGAAGGACTATGAGTTGCTGGAAGTGTAGTGCAGGTGTTAACCTTAAAAAAAAGACACTAAACGAACTCAGGCAGCAAACTGATACCACAGGAAAACGTCTCTTTCAAGTGCAGTGCTAGAATTAAGCTGAAGCTGAAGCACTAATGGAAAAGTTTTTAACGCTTTATTTTACATCCGTTTTCGTCCACACTTCTTCAGAATGACAAATGAGAATACAAAAAGACCCAGGATACCCTGCTTTTTATACAAGTACTAATTAAAATATCTTAATAGATTAATTAATCTCTTATTCAATTAAAACAGCTTGAAAATGCACTTTAAAATAACCAAAATTCAGTGTCAAAATGTAGCAAACAATGCTTGTATTCTTCTTAAAATTACCATAGTGAATATGTATCAGCACAATCAACATTCTAACCTAAAATATAAAACATGAATAATAAATAAAAATGGTAGATAATGAATAAGTTATTGATGATTTTGACGTCACAATATCAAAGTTTGGCTGCTCTCAATTTTAGAATGGGTGCTATGGAAACCATGTCGCCGGGTTTAGTTGATTCTAGCACTATTTGCCAGAACAGTTCGATATTCAACCCTGGTCTCCCACATGCCACCCCTAGGATCAACTTGTACAACTTCAACACAAAAAATCTGTATTTAGCTCTAGTAGGCAAGAGTGTTTGTGAAGTGCATTACTTTCCTTGCTGTTCTAATGTCATACAAATGCTCATAAATACGTTGTTTGAGCTTCCTTTCCCGCCTATGTGAATGAGTCACATGTCATACATACTGCCAAATAAATTATTCCATTGGTATTACAATTAGCAAAGGAGTTAAGTACCAATCTCCTGTCCCTTGCCTTAAGATAATAACTCTCTCCAACTAAAAGATTTGCACAGTATTTGCATGCGCCACATCCAAACAGACCCTTCTTGTTGGTAGATGTAATAGCCTTAACATCAGTGACACCACGTGGCACCAAAGGGAAAACCATAAAAAATTATTTAGAACGTGGTGACACTGATGTTAAGGCTATTACATCTACCAACAACAAGGGTCTGTTTGGATGTGGCGCATGCAAATACTGTGCAAATCTTTTAGTTGGAGAGAGTTATTATCTTAAGGCAAGGGACAGGAGATTGGTACTTAACTCCTTTGCTAATTGTAATACCAATGGAATAATTTATTTGGCAGTATGTATGACATGTGACTTATTCTACATAGGCAAGAGTGAAAGGAAGCTCAAACAACGTATTTATGAGCATTTGTATGACATTAGAACAGCAAGGGAAAGTAATGCACTTCACAAACACTCTTGCCTTTGTACTAGAGCTAAATACAGATTTTTTGTGTTGGAAGTTGTACAAGTTGATCCTAGGGGTGGCATGTGGGAGACCAGGGTTGAATATCGAGAACTGTTCTGGCAAATAGTGCTAGAATCAACTAAACCCCCAGGTCTTAACGATATGGTTTCCATAGCACCCATTCTAAAATTGAGAGCAGCCAAACTTTGATATTGTGACATCAAAGTCATCAATAACTTATTCATTATCTACCATTTTTTATTTATTATTCATGTTTTATAATATTTTAGGTTAGAATATGTTGATTGTGCTGATACATATTCACTATGGTAATTTTAAGAAGAATACAAGCATTGTTTGCCACATAGTTTTGACACTGAATTTTTGGATTTATTTTAAAGTGCATTTTCAAGCTGTTTTAATTGAATAAGAGATTAATTAATCTATTAAGATATTTTAATTAGTACTTGTATAAAAAGCAGGGTATCCTGGGTCTTTTTGTATTCTCATTTGTCATTCTGAAGAAGTGTGGACGAAAACGGATGTAAAATAAAGCGTTAAAAACTTTTCCATTAGTGCTTCAGCTTCAGCTTAATTCTAGCACTGCACTTGAAAGAGACGTTTTCCTGTGGTATCAGTTTGCTGCCTGAGTTCGTTTAGTGTCTTTTTTTTGTGATTATCAGTTGATTTGGACACTTTCCTGTACTTGTTTATCAGGTGTTAACCTTCTCTTGACTGTCTAGCACAATCTTGGCCGGAGAGAGCTTTGCTTCCAGTTTGGCTATGTAAGAGCATCTGTCGCAGGTTGTAGTGTTGGGTGGTAGGAGGAGAGGATTGTCTGTGTACATGAGGCAGTTGCTGCATTGTCCCAGTATGCCCAGATTCACCAGGTGGACAGGAGAAATCACCAGAAGCTGACCCTTGGATATGCCTGTTTTGGTGCTTTTTTTGTAAAGTATAAGAGCTGTTTTCGCTTACCTTTGCAAGGTACTTTGCAATTATAGGCTGTTTAGTGCCTAGGATTAATTTCTCCTTATTGACAAGGAGAGTTGAGTGCTTGTATCAGTTTCAGGCTTCCTAGTGCTTTCCAGCAGGTTCTAGAGCAAGTGCTAGTCACAGGGGTTCAGATTTTAGTGCTACTACTGAGAAACCAGCTAGTTCTAAGGGAAATTTTGAAGAGCAAACTTTCTGGCACCTGGAATAGTTTAACTGTAGCCTTGCAGTGCTGCACGGTGTGAAAAATGTGCAAACACACAGGTTTTTAAGCCAGAAAGTTGAAAGGGATAGAAATCAGCCCAAAAAGGCTAATAAAATTACAATTTCAGAGCTGGAAACTACTCCTCTAGAGTTAGGCAGTACAATGCTCACCACTCCCACTGGTAAGCAGTAGGACTTCCCTCTACCATAGCAAGGTTTGGATAGCTCTGAACACAGAAAATAAAGTCCTGAGACAAGCAAAGCCTGGGATCTGGATTGGCTAGGAAAGGTGGGAAACGAGCAAACAAGATAGTATTTTTTTTTTGGTTAAAACAGGCTAAACAATGCAATAATACAGTAAATAAACACAGAAAAGGCTAACACACTTGAGTGTGCAGTCCTAAACAGTAAATGCAATTTAAATTCTACAAAATTAGCAATTTAAAACTTTTTAAATGAAGCAAGGCAAGTGCACAACTGTAAAATGATTTAAGAGGCAGTAATACAGCAGAATAAGTAGCTAGTCTGCATATACAGAGAAGTCTATATATACAGAAAAGCAGCTAAAACACACAAACAATTCAGATGTTCTGTGGGTATGTATTATAAATACACAACAATGGTAAGGACTAAGGTAAGGATGGATCTGTTAACAAACTGAAGGGTTTACTGCTCTGTATGCATGTATTATAAATCCATGACAATGGTAAGGACTAGGGTAAGGATGGATCTGTTAACAAACTGATCACTTTACTGTTCTGTGGGTATGTATTATAAATCCATGACAATGGTAAGGACTAGGGTAAGGATGAATCTGTTAACAAACTGATTGCTTTACTGATCTGAATGTATTTATGATATTGAAGACATTAATGTAGCACAACTTTACTTGGTTGGTGTATGCAATTATGGGATTTGTATTACTAACATTTTTATAGGGTGATGTAAGGCACACTTTCATTGTTGTGTTGTTTGACTGATGATCACATCAACAAAAGTATTTTGTGCATGACTGTGGCATTTTTTTTTCATGTGTAGCAATGATCTAAAACAAAGGATTAAGGCAGAGAAAGGACAACTTCAGTGATGAGAAACACTGCATTCTCATGGCAGTGCTTATGATAAATGGGAAATGTCTGTTTGGCAAAAAGGGGCCTAATCAAGATGAGAGGACAAAACCTAAAATCAAGTTGGCCTGGACTTTAATGCAGTGGGTGGCAGAAACTGCACATTAACACAGCGCAAGAAGAGGCCAAATTATATTCTAGAATATTCTAGAAGCAAGACAAGGCATAATGCAATTACTCATAAAAGTACTGGGGCTCCAACAATTATCCCTTTAACACCAGATGAGAAATACCTTCTCCATATGTGGGGATGATGGTGGCATAGAAGATGATGGGACTGGAATAATCAGAGGTGGTGTGGACACTGGCTATTACCAATGTCTGCAGCAGCAATACTCGTCTGGTCAAGAAGGCTATTTTAAAAACAGTAACATATTTATATAGAGAGTTTACTGCTGACATAGAATGGTTACATTAAATACATAACAACTGCTATTAATAAGTGAACCTTCCACATCTACACAAAATGATAATGCATGCAGTGTGCATGGTAGATGTCCTCCACACCTCCCTAATAAGCATACAGTACTGTACATTATTTCTTTATTAGTAATGTTTTAAATAAATTTACAGAATCATCAGCAGAAACAAACAGTTCCACTATTTTAATAAATTTGAAAGATAGCAGCAGAATAGCTGTTGAAGATGATGATGATAACATTGTTATATTTATAAAGCAGGCTGAAGAAAGTGGCATGCCATCCCCAAGTTTAAAAGGGTCTTACACACCACAATGTGTTATCAACTCTGCAGGGAGTGACAGTGCATCACAAAGTCAACAACATGCTGACATTGCACTCATACTTGTACAAGAAGACAAACTCTGCACCTCTACACCAGTATCTCCAAACCCAGGTGAACACTTTTAGGATGACAGCAGACATTCAGAGGTAACAGTGTCCACAGTGACAGCTTTACAAAGGAGAACTAGGCACAGGAATTTTTTACAGCTACCCCAGGAACCATGCAAAACATTGGCTGCCCAGAAGTAAATGTGCATTTACATTACATTCTTTGTGCTGAGAGCACCACCACAGTGTCAGCTGTAAATGATCAGAGTCCTGCAAGGTATGTGTGAGGATTTGCAACATGGCACAGAGTAGAAATAATGCCACGATCACACTGATGTGCAGAATGGTGGCACACTGAGGATTAGTGGCCACCACCATTCATACACTTATTAGGACTTACCAGACTCAAGGAACAGTCAGTCTCGGAAGGGGAAGAGGACAGGGTATTGTCCAGAAATATGGCAGGAGCTCACATGAGAGTACAAGAGCTTCTCAAGAATGTACTATTATTTAAGACGTTTTGTAAACAAAGTGTTTGCTGGTGATTTCAGTATTTCGACTGGCCGTTTGTCGTATTTTTCTCTTTTGGGACATTTTAGTTGTTGCTTTTTCAAAGTACTGTTATTAGTCTGGGTAACATGCACAACAGATTTCATGCAGGCTACCTCAGCGCTCATCTCCACCTAGCAGAACGTCTCGTTCATGGTCCTGAATACACACACAGACACACACACACTGTCAGATCAGTATCTGTAGGATCACCTTCATGAAGTAGGTCACAACATCGGACCAACTCGCCACCCAGCTCTCATGACAGCCCCTCTTCTAAATCACTTGCACTATCATCTAGCCTATTTTTAGGAGATGTGTATGACACATTTGACCTTTACCTGCTGTGAATCAAGTGTGATTTATTATTTGACCTTCACAAACACAGGTCAATGTTTAACCTGAAAAGGAATAAGGGGACAATTTTTAACTGTATGCATTTCATTCCTGTCATGGTTCTGCTTAAAACCTCATGGAACTGTGTAGAAAGAAATCTATATGTCATAACTTAAGATTGCATATGCATTACCACTGTTACAGCTGGCAATTACTTACAACCTAAAAGTAGTAATGCAGAAGTCTTCATGGAAACACAGTAATGAGAAATATACAGATTGAAATGAGTATCCTGTCATGCAAACAAATATTGTTTCCACTTCACCCTGACCACTGCACAAATGATGACATTTTTTTTTGTCTCTGAGGCCAAAAATTATTGTGTGTGACAAAATAATCTGATTTGCAGTACTTCAACAGACAGCACATACAATAAACTGAGAAAACATTGCATAACATAAAAAGCCAATATGATACATTTTCATTCAACTGTAGGGTATGAACTCAAATTTAATACTTTTTACTAATTGTTACACTTCAGGACATTAAAAATCTGCATACTTTAGTGCAGCACCTTACAGGAATGTATTGTGCAAGACATTATTCCTTATATGATGCCTTATGACATCACTGAAAAGGAGTCAGTGAGCACTCAGGCATGACTTTTACAAACAATTCTGAGTCATGGTTCTGAAATAAAAAAAAAAATAAAGATGAGAAGGAATGTCAGATGAACAGTGATGACAAACCATGTACCACACAGCACAGTCCATACATACCACTGCGTGCATCAGTTATATTCTTTGAGTTTTTTTTTTACAGGAAAGGAAGTACTAATCTGAATGTCATGATCCATAGTTCTGGACTAGACGCTGCCTCTTTTCCTGCACAACCATATGCAGTGCGCAAGCTTGCTACATGGGGTCCCTTCCTACTGCTGCCAGCTGGTCATCTTTAGTCACAGTGGGACTGGAACGGGGAGCTTCACTAACTTCACTGGTCACTTCATCATTTGCAGAGTGTAACATGCAGTAAACATCTTACATGTAGCCGGGTCATACTGAAGGGCACAACCAGGCTCATCTAGACACCTAAAATGACTCTTCAGGTGGCCAAAGACCCTCTCAATGACAATATGGGTCTGGGACACGGATGACTTGTAAGTGTCTTCTGTTGTTCTGGTTGGTTTTCTCAGTGATGTCATGAGCCACAGCTCCAGCGGCTATCTAGCATCACATGAAAGACAAAAAAAAGAGATTCAGACAGACACTGACAAAAAAGGGGGGAGACAAAATAAACAACACGTGGTTTAGTATTCAGCAATACAATTTAACATTAATTAATACCTAAATTCAAAATAAAAGAAATAAATAAAAAATAAACTTATCAACAAGATGATCACTGGACATCCTACCATGTAGGAAGAGGTGGTAGAGTGAGCTAGTGTACCAGGTATGGGAATCATGTGCACCGCCAGCATGCTGGGTAGAGACTATGAATACCACTGTGAAGGGTGAGACAATGCAGAGAAAGAAAAGGTTTGTGTGTGTGTCATTTTAATATGCTTTTATTACAAGATGGATTCCTAAGCGTATTTCAGTATGACCTGCTTTCTGACAAATATAAAAAATGGTAGCATAGCAAAACTGTATTTGTAGAAAGTTCTTTTATGGAATCCGGAACTCATGCCTTATATGGAAAGTCATAAACACAGAGTAGTGAAGTCTTATTTCACAAAATTAATGCAGTAGTGTTCATTTTTAGTTGATTAGTGGTTGTTCTAGGATTGATACAATAATGTTGCTTTTAATCAGAAAAGGTATAAAGAATGTATGTTTCTGCTATTTGAGGAAACAGGTTCTTCATTTCCTAATCTCCCACGTATGTACCTTTCTTTGTAATCGAGCAGATTGTTACCCTCTGCTGAACTGTGTCATCTGAAAGTTAATTTGTACCTTAGCACCAGCCTTGGTCTGCAGTTTGTCATCTTGTGCTTGCGTTAATGTATACATTGTCAGTGTACATTGTGTACTAACATCTGCCTTTGATTGTCAGTATCTCTTTTGCCAGCATCTAGAAGGTATGCTCTTGGAAAAGTGTCTGCATTATGCAGATCTTCATGCCAGTCGGATGTGTTTGGAGTCTCATTAAAAAACTTCTTCAAACTCTTGATTTAGCATAACTGCCCCTGTACAAAGTGATAAAATTACTCAAAACAAAAAAAAATTACTCTTAGCATTTTATTTTCTCTCTAGGCATTTTCTTGCAATGATAACATATTGCTTTATAAGAATAAATATGGTATTAGACTCAAGTCCTGTTTCTTTCTTTCTGTTTTTACCATAATATGGTAGCACATCTGTTTGCATTAATGTTTGCTTAAAGACTTTAAAATGGTTCTTTCAGTCATAGTTTCCAAAGCCACAATATATTATTGCATAACACTTATCTCATTGGGACATCAAGGTCTGATAAATTTTCAATAAACTCACCAAAATAGGAAATCATAAATATAAATCTATCAGTATCTGTTACATTAGGACAAAGATGTTTTATAAACATTTTCATTGACCTAGTTTCGGTCCAGTACTTGTTAACACATTCCAAAGATATAATATTTTTTGAAAATTACCTTTACACATTTGTGTCCTGAACAAAGAATCTCTTTATCTGTATCGGAGCAATAATGCTTTATTGTTTTTCAGTATCCCACACCTTTTCAGTATCATACTAGGTTATTTCACCTTCTAGTTCTTCAAATAGCTGTGCCATAGTTCTTTGAAAATATAGGTACAGAATTCATATCAAAGTTATTCTTATAAGTATGTATCTGCCAAGCATTTCATGCAATATAGTGAAAATACACAATTTGAACATTTTTGTCATAGGTTCATAGGTTCATAGGTTCATAGGTTTATACTAGGCTATCTGCCCCAAGGCATTTATAAGCCTAGCCCGAATTTTTGTGTCTTACGCCACCCCTTATATGAAAAAATACTGTACCCATTAGTTTGTTGTGCCTCTGTCCAGCAGTGACACAGAGATGATTCCCGGGGTAAACCTACGATCTCCCATCCACAGGTCAAGATTTCTCTTGAACAGAGCCAGCGAGGTGCTCTGCCTCACATGGACCGGGACTCTATTCCACAGCATAGGGAATCTCTGAGTGATAAATCTATCCCTCCAGCATGCCCTATTTATATCCGTGCTAAGGTTTAAGTCACTTGCTCTAGTGGTTTTGATGGATTTGGATTTTTTGAGGTGGAGCATGTCCATTAATTCTGGGTTGGACATGGCCTTGTATGTCAGGCACATGTCACCTCTGAGCAGACGGTATGCGACTGAATAGAGCTGGAGTTTCTTCAATCTGGCAGCATATGACAGATTTTGGAGTCCCTTTATCCTTTTGGTGAGAAACTTTTGGAGTCTCTCCAATTGCTGCAGATGTCGGGCGAGATACATCCTGAATGGGGCATTGTACTCGATCATTGGTCTGATAAGTGAAGAGTACAGGGGAACAATGACCTCACTAGATCTGGATGTGAATCCCTTCATGATCAGGTGGGCAATGTAGAAGGTCTTTCTAACCACTTTAGCAACGTGAGTGTCAAAAGAAAGGCCACTGTCAACCTGGGTCCCCAGGTCCCTGATAACCTCTTCTGTGCTTAGTGGATTGCCACCTATATGGTAGCTTGGGGTTACCTTGTTTTTCCCAAAGGGTATGACTATACATTTTTTGGCATTTAACTTCAGGCCATGGCTCTGGCACCAGCTATCTGTTTCCGTGAGTCCCTTCTGAAGGATATCCGTGTCCGATGCACTTTCCACTATGGCCCAGTTTGCAGTCGTCTGCAAACTTTGTCAGCCAAAGTCCTCCCATGTTGGCCTGTACTTCTGAGAAGTAGGTGCCAAACAATAGGGGGCCAAGGACCGAGCCCTGTGGGACACCACTTGTTACCGGCTTGGAGTCTGACATAGCGCCAGCAACTCTAACCCTTTGGGTTCTGTCCTTAAGCCAGTTTGCAACCCATCTTGTGACATATGGGTTTACATTTAAGCTGGTAAGTTTTTCTACAATACCCGAGTGGGGTATTGTGTCGAAAGCCTTTGCAAGGTCAAGGTAGGCTGTATGGACTGCCTTTCCCTCATCAAAGGCCTTGGTGACTGTTTCGAAGAAGTTGACCAAGTTCAAAAGGCATGATCTTCCCTTGACGAAGCCAAACTGGGTCGGGTCCAATGTCTGCAAGTCCCCTATATCTTTGTTTATGAGCTACATTATGATCCTCTCCATAGCTTTGCAGACTAGACTTGTTGCTTATGGGGCTGTAATTACCAGGGTCCGTAGAGGCACCGCTGAGTGGAACCACAGTTGCCGTGACGCCACCCTTGGGCACGATCCTGTGGTAAGGCTGAGATTAAACAGCTGCCTTATGTGCGGTTTAATTTCATTTAGCTCGTGTAGCACACAGCCGGGACACCATCCTGTCCCATTGATGCTGTGTTTTTAGCTTTAGAGAGAGCAGCTTTCACCCGCATTTGAGATGTCTGGGAGGCTACACTGGCTGGGATAGTTATCTCCTTTAGGGGAGAGGGGTGAAGTTTGCACTGAACCTGTCTGCCAGTATGTTGGCAATGTCAGTGGGTTCAGTGATTTTTGTATCATTTTGGACTAAGTCTGAGCATATCTGGGAGTTTCCACCCAGGTTCCTAACATAGCTGAAAATGGCCTTATGATTGTCCTTTGAATCCATGGCAATTTTTCTCTCAAAATTGGCCTTAGTTGATTTTATGAGTGCTCGTATTTTTTACTAATAATGATCAGGGGTGACTTCCCTTTTATGGATTTTGTTCTATCATGTAATAGCTTTCTCCTCTTATTGTAAAGTTTGTTAATGGCTGGGGTCCACCAGACTGGACGTTTGCCCTTTGTGGAAAGAGTCTTAGTTTTATTTGGGATTGCCTGATACATGCAGTCCTGGAGGTGTTCATAGAAGGCATTTGTAAGGGCTTCCGCAGCTAGGGTTGTGGTTTCCCCTGGCTCAGGGGCCTTGAAGGATACCACACCGGTCTTGAGTAGTTTGAAGTTTGCTTTAGAGAAGTTCTTCACTGTGGTCCTTTTTGTTTGGGGTGGGGGCGGATGTGGATTTCCAGTGAGATTAGTCTATGATCAGATCTCACCAATGAGGGATATACTTCCGGTGTGGAGCATTTCGTCCCCATGTTTATGATGAGATCTAGTATATTTTCTCCTCTCATGGGAACAGTGACTAGCTGTTCCATGGCATTTGAATTTATGAACTCCAGGAACCATTGGGCTAGAAAGTTAGGGCTTGAGTAATGTTCCCAGTCTATATTCGGGTAGTTGAAGTCACCCAATATGATGGTGTTTGGAGATACATTTATACCCTCCAGTGTCTTCAGGAAGGCTGTGTGGGGTTCCTGAGTTTGAGAGGGTGGCCTGTAGCATGCTACAATTTGTAGAGCAGTTTTGCCTATGGTTAGTTGCACCTGGATGGTTTCCAAGCTTCGGCATTGCCACCAACCTGGAGGTGTGGGTATCCTTTATGAATATGGATACACCCCCGGTTTTGGGGCCGGAATGCATGATATGAGGTAAAACCTAATAGTGCCGGGGTGCTCTCAGGAACCTTGAACCAGGTTTCATTTACAGCACAGCCATTGATGTTCTCCATACTGAGAAGGGCCTCGAGTGTGCATTTTGAGATTTAGACTTCTGGCATTGAGCAGCATTACCCTCAGTTTCTTTCCATTTTTGTTTTCTAGGGTGGTAGGTTTAGAATTTGAGCCTTGCCTAAAAAGGCACTATGGGGTGGCAAGAGCCTTAGCCAATATCCGAATCCCAGGGTGACAGGTGCAAGCCGCCCTCATGGCAGCGTGGCTTGTCAAACATGTCATCCCAGGCAGACAGACACTGGATCTCCTTTGAATGACACCAGACATTAAGCCAATTGTTAAAGCTGATCATCTTGTCTCTATATTGTGGCATCATTCTTGGTGAAGGAAGGATACTGCTCAGGGTTAGGGTCATACCTGCCTGGGCTACATAATCAGAGAGCTCCTCTATGTCTCTTTTCATGTAGTCCAGGGAGGTACTTCTCAGGTCATTCACACCAGCATGGACAATGACTGTGTCATATTTGTACTTGCCGTGCAGTGACCCGAGTGCTTGTGTTATGTGGCGGATTCTAGCCCGATAGGCAGCTTACTGTGACCCTCTCCTTGTTCAGCCTGGTGAGTGGGACGTCAGTGTGTCTGACTATGGAGTCACCTATGACAAGTATGTTTGGTGTTGTATTTGGCCTTAAGGGCTGTGACTGCCTTGCACACTGCTTTTGTGGTTTATGTGTTGCTTGTGGGGTGTCTTGAGGTAGCAGTTGTTTGGGTGTCTGCTTTGGAGGCCTCTGCTGTTTAGGTAAATTTTACTCAGAGCCTCCGAGTATGTCTTTGTGTGTTTATGTGTTTGATTCAGTGGTGTGGTAGCATTATGTGAGGCTGGTTTTGTGGTGTGTGTAGTTGCCTTCTCCTCCTGTCTGGTCTTGCCAGTCCTGAGTTGAGATAGCTCAGCCTCCAGTTTGGCTAAATAGCTGCATCTCTCGCAAGTATTTGTGTTATGTGGGAGGAGGAGAGGGTTGTCTGTGTACATGAGGCAGTTATAACATTGCCTCAAGATTCCCAGATTCACCAGCTGGACCGAGAGGAGATTGACAACTGACCTTTGGACATGCTAGAATAATATTGGGAATTCCTTAATAATTGAAAACAAGGGCCAGTGGGGAGTGAGGGTGTAGTGCTTTTAATTTTAGTGCTGACTTATATAATTGCTTTAGTGAGCAAGTGTCAGGTAACTTGAGTGCAATGTGTTACAAGTAACTAAATGCAAAAATGACAAACAGTAACTTTCTTTCAAGTGAAACAAGGAAATAAGTACAGTAAGCAAAGCAGATATCACTAGTGATCCACAGAAGCACTGAGAAGCGTATTAGGTGGAATTAGCTTCCAGGGAAATAACAAGCAAACAAACAACAAGCATATAAACAAAGCTAGATTCAGCAGGCCTGGATCTAGTCTATGCTAGAGCAAACAAGGTGTACCAATTTCAGTAAAATACAGTTCAAATATTCAGGCACTATAAACCTTTAACCAGAAATTCCCAGCTCAGAAGGGCAGAGTCCAGTCTCTTCTCCCACAAGAGTGCAGACCACGAACCTTCTTAATGTAAAATAACTGGCCTGAAGCCCAAGTGCCTAAACCAGAACTAATACACTTGGACACTGGGCTCTCAATCAGCAGTTCCCAACTTAGAAGGATGAAAGCTACCTGTCCTGCCACCACAGTGCTTGCCACAAACCTTCCTAATGTAAAACAACTGGTCTGAAGCCCAAGTGCTTAATCCAAAAGACTTAGAATGATAGCTACACTTTAATCAAGTTACAACCAAGCAGTAATAAATACAATTGAATACTTTAGAGAATGTCTGGATTAGTGCTCAAGTTACACAAACAACGCTAGATCCAGCAGGCCCGAATCCAGTCTATGCCACAGCAAACAAGGCGCACCAACTTCAGTAAGAAGCAGTTCAGATATGCATGCACTATAAGCCTTTAACCAGAAATTCCCAGCTCAGAAGGGCAGAGTCCAGCCTCTCCTCCCACAAGAGTGCAGACCACGAACCCTCTTAATGTAAAATAACTGGCCTGAAAGCCCAAGTGCTTAAACCAGAATTAATACACTTTTAGAATAACAGACACTGAGCCCTCAATCAGCAGTTCCCAACCTAGAAGGATGTAAGCTACCTGTTCTGCCACAACAGTGCAGACGACAAACCCTCTCAGTGCAAAACAACTGGTCCGAAGCCCAAGTGTTTAAACCAAAAGGCTTAGAATGAGTTACACCAAGCAGTAATAAATACAATTGAGTATTTTTAAGATGATGCAAAAGTAAAATGAAGTAGGTAGAAACACAAGTACAGTAAAAGCAGATGAAAATTTTTTTTTTTTTTTTTTTTTTATCTGAACAAGTGCTGAGATCAAAGAAACAGATTTGAGAGCTGAAACTAGAACAGTTTCCTGAGTCTGCATACAAAGCTAAAGAAACATTTAATATCTGTACCAGTAAACTTTTACCTTCAAAATTTAGATTCAGATATGAATTCCATTTCCCCTCAAAACTGCCTGCAAGTGCTCTGGTGTGGCTCATTCTTTTAATTTCTCTTTATGTAAAACATGTATTTTTCATTATGAATTATTCTATGAGGCCCACACTTTAATCTATCTGAATAATATCCACCAGGTAACTAAATTCATCAAAACAAGTTTAATTTCACCATGATCAAGATTCATAGGATTATACTTCCATGCTAAGCTTGCAGCCAGAGACTTTGGTGATGTTCAGCCAGATCAGCCAATATTGGTTGTTGTGTCTTTCGGCTTTTCCCGGTTAGAGGTCGCCACAGCGGAACTCCGGTCCACTAATGATTGGCAGTTCATTTTTACGTGCTGAGTTGCCGGCCCTAATGCACAACCTTCAACGAAGGTATGCCCATTCATGCATGTCTCCACAGAAGATGCTCTAGCTGAGAATCGAATGGGACAACGTCTTGCTGTGAGGTTTATTGGTGAGAGACGTTAATTGCATTAACATATGGTTACTTCACACCATATATTGCTACTTCAGATAAATAATTGATCATCCAGCAAGTCATACAGACTGGTTTTAAAGGTTGCCAAAAAAGTAATTTGTTTGATATATGGGGGCAGCCCATTCCAAAAATGGGATTATTTTGAGTTAAGTACATGTCATACCATCTGGCATTGTTAATGTGGCTGTAGAAGTTTAATCCAGTGACCTTTTTAGCCTTAACATGAGCCAAAGGGACAAGTATATTAACTATATCTGACTTGGGTTCTTCAGTGTACACCATGGTAAGGCTAAATGAAACGTAAAATTATCTTTAGGAATGTGCCTCATTTGATCTTACGTCATTTTGCCTTTCATATTTGATAGTCTTCTGCCAAGGGAAAAAACACACTCATGCACATACATCAATGTACATTAAGACCTGTTCTTATTTCACACCAACTAGGGGTCATATAGCTATTCATAGCCATTTTTACTGGGTACGGTTATTTACAGCTGCATCTACTCCCTCCATTGCAGCCTTAAACCTATTGGCTCTTATATTGATTGCAGGTGAAAAAGTGGTAACTACTCCAATCAACTTTGATAGAGATTAAATATTCTTTCCCCAAATGAATTAAATGTATGCTGCAATGCAAAAAGAAAAGTATGCTTTTTATTAATACAAGGTTTTGACTTGTAAAGCAAGGGTTAACTTGACAAGGCTTGAAATAAATGTATTTTTCTAAAAAGCAGAAGTGTAACAGAAGCAAGCATAAAAGGCGTGAACTACAGAGCTAAGAATAAAATAATGTGCTGAAGTAAACAGCTATGTGTCATACATCTGCTAAAATAATTTCTGATGAAGCTTGCTTAAAAAGCTTAACTGTAAATATGTTTGTGGGCTATACATAATGGTAAATGGCATATTGTTATAATAATAAGTTGGTACATACAAAGAAGGAAGTTGTACAAAAAATAAATAACAGGGACTTTCTGTGAGTTTGCAGATGCAAAAATAAATGAAATAAAATACAGACACTTCAAGTACCGTAAATATTACATAGACAAGAATCAGTCATGCAAACCACAAGGGCACTAGGAAATAACATCTGCTGCTATGCAAAGAATATACTTTACTCTTCTGGAGACATATTATTCAAGTGTGTACTGAGACAGTTCATGAGAAGCAAAAGACTGTATTCTAGCTATGTTATAATAGAACTGAAATAGAAATCTCAGACAGAGTAACTGGTCAGATTAAACTAAAACGGAAACAGCAGTACGGTGTGAGTCTGGTTACTTCTGACATTTTATAACAGTTTAACAAACTTCATTAATTAGTCAGGCTTTACCAGCCAGGAAATATGATAATGTGGCTGAATCAGGGAAGGAAAATGGAAAGAAAATAGGACCCGAAGCTTTCAAAATGTCACTTATTGTTTAAAAAGAGTGTTATCTTAGCTATTTATTTACATTCCTGCAAGCAGTTTTAACAGGTTCGTTAAAATATATATGAAGGGGTCACTGCATACCAGTCACTGACACTTTTACAGAGGATTCTCAGACTTAGCTTTCATGTGGCTTCCTTGCAAAGTGAAAGCAATTGTGATCTGACATAAGTGACTTGAATGAATTAATCTCATAAACTGTGCCTTTACAGGGAATCATGGGCAAAATGTTGCTTTCCAAGAAAACATGATCACGTCAGTGTGCCTGCTCCCATGATAGCATTCTGGGTTAGAAAAAAATAAAATTCAAAATAACTATTCAATTCACTGTGTGCAAGTTTGGATTATGTAAAACTTCATGACAAGACAAATATACATGATTTTGTCATTTTTAGCAAGTAATGCTGATTTAAGTGTGTTAATCGCATATGTGCTACTACCAATATATGCCTCCATTCCATCAATATTCTTGGGAAACATACTCTCTCATGCATGTGGCTGTCTCTGTTCCTTTATCTACATATTTGTGGTGTACTTTTTTATCTTTTAGGTTCATAGGTTCATAGGTTTATACTAGGCTATCTGCCCTAAGGCATTTATAAGCCTAGCCCAGAGTTTTTATGGCTTACGTTATGCCTTATGTTAAAAAATACTGTGCCCATTAGTTTGTTGTGCCTCTGTCCAGCAGTGACACAGAGATGATTCCCAGGGTAAACCTACGATCTCCCATCCACCGGTCAAGATTTCTCTTGAACAGAGCCAGCGAGGTGCTCTGCCTCACATGGACCGGGATTTTATTCCACAACATAGGGAGTCTCTGGGTGACAAATCTATCCCTCCAGCATGTCCTATTTATATCCGTGCTAAGGTTTAAGTCGCTTGCTCTAGTGGATCTGGTAGATTTGGATTTTGTGAGGTGGACCATGTCCATTAATTCCGGGTTGGACATGGCCTTGTATGTCAGGCACAGGTCACCTCTGAGCAGATGGTATGCGACTGAATAGAGCTGGAGTTTCTTCAGTCTGGCAGCATATGACAGATTTTGGAGTCCCTTTATCCTTTTGGTGAGGAAGTTTTGGGGTCTCTCCAATTGCTGCAGGTGTCTGGTGAGATGCATCCCGAATGGGGCATTGTACTCGATCATTGGTCTGATAAGTGAAGAGTACAGGGGAACAATGACCTCACTTGATCTGGATGTGAATCCCTTCATGATCAGGTGGGCAATGTAGAAGGTTTTTCTAACCACTTTAGCAATGTGAGTGTCAAAAAAAGGCCACTGTCAACCTGGGTCCCCAGGTCCCTGATAACCTCTTCTGTGCTTAGTGGATTGCCACCTGTATGGTAGCTTGGGGTTACCTTGTTTTTCCCGAAGGGTATGACTATACATTTTTTGGCATTTAACTTCAGGCCATGGCTCTGGCACCAGCTATCAGTTTCCGTGAGACCCCTCTGAAGGATATCTGTGTCCGATGTACTTTCCACTATGGCTCCCAGTTTGCAGTCATCTGCAAACTTTGTCAGCCATAGTCCTCCTATGTTAGCCTGTACTTCTGAGAAGTAGATGCCGAACAACAGGGAGCCAAGGACTGAGCCCTGTGGGACACCACTTGTGACTGGCTTGGAGTCTGACATGGCACCAGCTACTCTAACCCTGTGGGTTCTGTCCTTTAGCCAGTTTGCAACCCATCTTGTGACATATGGGTTTACATTTAAGCTGATAAGTTTCTCTATAATACCCGAGTGGGGTATTGTGTCGAAAGCTTTTGCAAGGTCAAGGTAGGCTGTATGGACTGCCTTTCCCTCATCAATGGCCTTGGTGACTGTTTCAAAGAAGTTGACCAAGTTCAAAAGGCATGATCTGCCCTTGACAAAGCCAAACTGGGTCGGGTCCAATGTCTGCAAGTCCCCTATGTCTTTGTTTATGAGTTCCATTATGATCCTTTCCATAGCTTTGCAGACCAGGCTTGTTAAGCTTATGGGGTGGTAATTACCAGGGTCTGTAGAGGCACCGCCTTTGTGGAGTGGGACCACAGTTGCACTACGCCACTCCTTGGCCACGTATCCTGTGGTAAGGCTAAGATTAAACAGCTGCCTTATGTGCGGGTTTACTTCCTCATGGAGTTCGTGTAGCACACAGCCGGGGACACCATCTGGTCCCATTGATGCTGTGTTTTTAGCTTTAGAGAGAGCAGCTTTCACCTGCACATTGGAGATGTCTGGGAGGCTGCACTCTGCTGGGATAGTTATTGCTCCTTTTGGGGGGGGGGGAGGGGTGTGAAGTTTGCACTGAACCTGTCTGCCAGTATGTTGGCAATGTCTGTGGGTTCAGTGATTTTTGTATAATTTTTGACTAATTCTGAGCATATCTGGGAGTTTCCACCCAGGTTTCTAACATAGCTGAAGAAGGCCTTATGATTGTCTTTTGAATCTATGGCAATTTTTCTCTCAAAGTTGGCCTTGGATGATTTTATGAGTGCTCGTATTTTTTTACTAATAATGATCAAAGGTGTCTTCTCTTTTATGGATTTTGCTCTATCACATAACAGCTTTCTCCTCTTATTGTAATTGTCTTGTGTAGTATGATATTATTTTAATGGAGCAGGTCTAACAATACCTCTTCTGTATCGAAGGGTTATGTTGACAGAATGCTTATCAGTGTGCATTTGGCTATTTCACACCATTTATTGTTATACATACAGTACACAAAGTTTGATCCAGACCCTATAACCTGCTCTAACTCATGAATGGTATCATCATAATGTCTTGGTCTCAGGGCATTTCTCATTTTGGCTGTCTGTGAAGCTTCATCTTCCTACTTCATTCTAAATGATGGATTTACAAAATGTACATCTGCACCTTACTATACAAGTATCGCACGGCAGAGCAGTACATGTTCCTAAGGTTTGTCTTTTTGTCTGTTTGCAGCATGCACAGTATAACAAGAACCTCATAAGAGCCCTAAAATGGATGCTTAGCAGACAGACGATATAGTCAGTTGAAAGCAACACTTTTACCAGTTATGGAATTTGCTAGAAAAAAGTTGACAAAACTGGTACTGAGATAATAAATCAAATAATGCTGGGAAAAGACTAATGGCAGCATGAAATAGGTCTCAACTGACAGGTTGAATTATAACACAGGCTCTGAGTTGCTGCCACTACTCTGTTTATTACTGTTGACAAGGCAGAACTGTAGCATAAAGATTTCTCACAGGCCTGAGTACTGCAAGGTCAAAACAATCTTCCAGCAGAAGGGTTGCAAGAAGCAGTCTGTAAATAGTAATCTCTGGACAGGTCAGTACTGTAGGGAGCAGAATGCAGTGTAAAGGCCTAATACAGATGAAGAGCAGACATGCAAGGTCAAACATATCATAAGAATAGTGGCAGATCATCCAGTGATCTTTAGCTAGTGGTGTCATTGGTTGGATCACCATCAGAAACTTCAGTGAAGGTATGGATCTTTCTGTCTTTCACAGCCCTGTTCTGGGTGCATGCTGGAAGCATGCAAAAATTATTCACAGCAGTACTCTTCCTAAATGGAACCTATTGAATAACTCTCATCTCTTTCACAAAAAAACAGGACATCCAGAAAACTAATGGTCTGTGTGACAACAAAACTGTAAACCATGACTATTAGAATTCAAGTCCCCCACAAATGTCTCAAACTCAGATAGAGGTCCCTTACATATAAAAAATCAAATTATCTATGTATTGCCTATATAACATCACTTTCTCCTTGTAATAAATATGGCTGTACACAAACCACTTTCCAAACTCCCCCATGTACAAAACAGCATAAGAGGGAGCAAAAGGAGCCCCCATAGCAGCGCCCTTTATCTGCAAATAATATTCCTTGTTAAAACTAAAATAGTTGTGCGTTAAACAAAATTCAAGTAACTCCAAAATGTAGGCACTCCGAGGCCCTTCACCCAACATTGATGCCATAACTTCAAGCCCCTTACCTGTTGTAATATTCGTATACAAAGAAGAAATATCCAACGTGGCCCAGAAATATTCTTTTCTCCACACCATATTCTGCATTAGAACACAAAGCTCTTGTATGTTCTTTATGTGGGCTGGTATGGAACTCAAATAAATTTTAAGTAAAGAGTTCAATAATGCCCCACATTCTCCAGGTAAGAACTGATGCCAGCAAAAATTGGTCTCCCTGGTGGTCTGCTCACATTCTTGTGAATCTTTGGTAAAGCATAAAAAGATGGGTCTCAAGCACTGGCAACAAACAAACAAACAATTGGGCCAAATTCAGGAAGCCTCCGTGTAAGAGTTATAACTCTTACACGGAGGCTGCAGTTAAACGGTGTGATGTCAGCATGTCATGCATATGCATGAGGTGCATGAGGCATGCTGAATCACACTGTAACTCTTACACGGTCCGTGTAAGACAGTAGGGGGCGTGTCCGTAGGCTAAGCCCTGCAAGCGGACACGCCCCTGGAAGTCTAGAATGGCAGAAAGTAAACAGCCACGAGAGGCCATGGAAATGTGAATAAACACACTACACAACACATGCCCCCACAGACCAGCAATGTAAAAAGTGAACAGATGTTATAAAATGAAAATGAAAACTGTTTTATTTTTTTTTAAACCTCAGAATGTTTGCTACTGCATGCGCTAGTGTGCGGTGTGCTACTAGCGCAACTGCAGTTAGCAATCAGTGGAAAAGGATATAAGAACTAAATATGCAAAGTAAGCCAAGAAGTAATAGCATAGTGGTAGAGTTGTCGGCTTAAGAGCAGGCAGGCAAGGATCGAGCCCACACAACAACCTTTTTTTTTTTGTAAATAAGCACTAAAAGGCCCCTGACAGTATTGTACAAATGTAAAAGTATTTCCTTTTGTAAAATGGAATGAAATGGAGCATATATTTTCAAGTAATACAATAATAAAAATATTTAGAAATGTACTGATAGCTAAGCTGCTGTGAGACAGAGTGCCCGTAGCTGAGTAGTGTTTCAAAGGCTGAAAATTGCTTGCCCGTAGCTAAGCACTGGTTTAACAGGCTCAAACTGTGTGCAACTAGCTGTGCTTAGCTTAACATGTATGTTACTAGCCAATTAAGGTTTAACCCAGCGCACACCGTTTGTGCGGAGGTGCGCACTGCACCCACAAGCTAACCGCCAGTGCGCATGCGTGAGCACCACGCAAACGAGCGCAGACCTGGTTTTAAGTGCTTAAAAGTGCCTTTGGCATGTTTGATTGACAGGTCCTGTACTCATTTCTAGACAGTCATAAAAATTAAAAATCAGTGGTTAGATTCGAACCCAGGATACCATGGACTAGAGTCAAGGTACTAAACCACTAAGCCATAACAGCAGTACTTAGAAATGCAGAAATAGCATATATATAGGATGTAATCCAAAATGGAGCATGATAAAGCAGTTTCTGTGAAGTAGATACAATTCCAAAACGGCCAATCATAGAAATGTGCGGGAAAATCGACATATATAAGCCCCATAGGTGGGAATACACAGCATAAACGATTGTAGAATAGACCTGCAGGCAGAATGAGTGGAGTAGGGGAGGGACGTTGCTTTCAAGCACAGCGGTGGGGCGTTGAGGAGTCCAGATACATGGTCTGGCTCCTAGTTCACCATCATGAGGCCCAACTCATTCAGGGCCAGGTCTCATGGGGAGCATACAGGGCGGAGGCATGGGACCAGTTGGCTCATGATCTCACTAGTGCTACTGGGATTCCACGTACTGGTGAGCAGGTCCATCACCACCATGCAGACCTGAAGCAACGTAAACAAGACCAGTTGACCCAATGGATCCAGGAGGCCCAGGATATGCCCAACGCCCCACTATTGAGTAAGTTACATTTTACTTATGTATGTAAGGAATTCAACTAGCTGATACCATGGAGATGTGTATTCCAATATTACTTGTTTTGTATTACAGCTGCAGGTGTCCACTCTGCGAATCGCAGGGCACATGACCGCAGGCTGGTGCGGCTGCGCCACCATGCAGGTTAGTAACCCCACCTAGTACTTATAAATAAATATTATAGTGTAGCACGTAGCAGAACACTGCAGTGTATTGATTAAAAGTAATAGAATGTGCAAGCAACAAGTGAAAGTCTGCAGGTATGGCTGCAACAAGTTCATCAGTATGCAAGTGAAACTGGAAATATAATTGATAGAAATAAATAGTTCTGTAATACAGATGTCCCACCATTAATTAAATGTAGTATAACCTGCAGTAGTCTTAAGAGTACAGCTTCAGAAGCTGAGTTAATCACATGTGAGATATATCCCCTGTTGAAATGCTGAATCATGACAGAAGTGAGGCTGCTGGAAAGAGTTTGAATCACCACAGGTCTAATATGTGAACAAAGCCTAGAAGTACCAACATGAACTGTGAAATAGCAGGATGTGTGAGAGTGACAGAAAGGGTCATGTATCAATAAATAAAGTAGTAATAACTCCTGAATATATAAGCCTCAGTGTGGTTCTACAGAACTAAATGCATGTGGGAATTAAAAATTAACATCCCAAACTGATTTCAGTGTGTCTGAATCTTGAATGTTTAAGCCAAAATCTGTATATGGTGATGACAGTCAACAATTTTCAGATAGAATGAATGATTGTCTGACATACTAAACATCCATAGTTGTCCCCTGCCCTGTCATCAAAGCGTAGCAGGATGATGTATCTGATCAAATTCAAAATAACTAGGACAGTGATGTATCTGTAATAGGTCTAGCGTGACAGTCAATTAAAAATCATTTGGAAACTATCACCCACAAGTTAATTGTGTTTCTATTACAAATGTATATCAATGTATAATTTATGAATGTTTCATAATTTTCTTTCTCCACCCCACCCTATAATTGCAAATTAAAAAACTCACTAAATATTGGTATGTGAACATTTCATTAACCATGGACATTTGTCCTGTTTCAAAAATATATGCATGTCTGTTGTTGCATGTGCCCTGTTCATACCTGCAAACCTGATGGCCTGTTGCCATTAATCAACCCTGCATGTTGTCTGATTGTGTATTTCTGTTCAAATAATGCATGTGATATTGATATGCCCGTTGTTCAATGGTGTTAATATCTGGGTGTTTGTTTAATGGGAATACCAATGCATGCTGTTACAACTAATTTGAATGGAATAATATGCTACTAACCCAAACTAACATAACATACTCACAAACCTAGAATGCTTGGGAAGGCAGGTCCCAGCGGACCCACCTCTCCCACCTCATCTGGCGATTGCACCTGGCACTAGTGCCCAGGCTGGACCCTCCTCCGGTGGCCCTGTGCCACCTTCGGGTGGAAGCGCTGCAGGGGGTGGGTCCTGTCCCCCCTCTGTAAGCGTGGCCGGAGGAGCCTGTCCACTCACCCTCCAAGGTGTCTGGTCTGTGGTGCGAAGGGAGATTCAAGACTCTGTTCTTGGGCCCCTACGCCAGCTTGAGGCCCGGGTGGCACAGCTTACGGGCATACCCGTTGTCCCGCCTGCACAGCCCCCTGCACAGCCCCCAGCACAGCCCCGTCCTGGGCTGTGAAGGAACAGTGGCAACTGCCTATGGGTGGGGATATCAGTTCCACTGTTGCCATCTGTGGGCTCATGTGCCCTGGATATCCCAACCTCCGTCCCCATCAATTGTGTAGCCCCCCCACATGTGTCATACACCGCCCCTGTATGCGTCTTGTCTGTCTTGTCTGTTAACCTACCCAACCTACCTCCCCAGCTATACCGACTACCTTCACCTGACATACCACTCTCCCCTGATAAAAAAAAAAAGGGCACTCTGTACCCACAAAAGAATTATGCCCCATACATAGCTGTTCATGTTGCACACATGTCCGCTGGACATTGAAACTGTTAATTACAATTGGCTGTACAATAGGTATTAATGTTGTCCTGACACCTCTCTCAGGGGTGGAAGGTTTCACATGTCACACCAAATTACATACAAATGCACAGCTGTTGCTGAGAAAGACATGGACAGCTATGGGCCTCACCTACATCCTTCCTGCAAATCCCAAGCTTGTTTCCCTACTGTTTTACCCTCTTTGTGACCCCTTTTTCACTACTTTCCTGTCACCCCTTTTTCTTTCAAAGGAAATAGCGTGGAGCTCACTGCTAGTGCGCATGCGTGAGCTCCATGCAAATGTGCTTTTGGCACTTTTAATTGACAGGTCCTGTACTCATTTTGAGTAATTCCCACTGCCATTCTCAAACCCATGACCTTGATAACACTAGTCTGTATGACCTACCACTAAGCCATGACTCTCATACAAGAGCACCGTGCTAAAATAAATATAACATGTAATAGTAGGAATCAATATAAAGGCAATGTAGGATGTGTACTACCCAAAGCATGTCAGGTAGATTTTTAATGCCCGAATTACTGGATTCCCATACTAGTTTAGTGTTAACAGAAACAGCCCTACTAATTGTTAGCTTATACATAATAATGTAAGGTAATGCACATATATGAAAGTATTATATGTACACACACACACACACACACACACACATATATATATATATATATATATATATATATATATATATATATATATATATATATATATATATATATATATATATATATATATATATATTAATACATATGAAATATAGTGGTAGGTATCAGTATTCATACACACTCACTACAGGAAACAGTGAAGATAAATGCAGCAACCAGAATCTACAACACAGCCTGACTCCTGTGAGACTTACTAACCCTTTTAACTGCGTAAAGGTGCCTTCAGCACTTTGACTGACAGGTCCTGTACTCATTTCGAAAGAAAAATAAATTCCCACTGTCAGTCTCGAACCCAGGACATTGGTAACACTAGTTTGTATGACCTACCACTAAGCCATGACTCTCATACAAAAATACAGTGCTAAAATAAATATAACATGTAATAGTAGGAATCAATATAAAGGCAATATAGGATGTGTACTACCCAAAGCATGTCAGGTAGATTTTTAATGCCCGAATTACTGGATTCCCATACTAGTTTAGTGTTAACAGAAACAGCCCTGCTAATTGTTAGCTTGTACATAATAATGTAAGGTAATGTACATATATGAAAGTATTATATGTACACACATATATATATATATATATATATTAATACATATGAAATATAGTGGTAGGTGTCAGTATTCATACACACTCACTACAGGAAACAGTGAAGATAAATGCAGCAACCAGAATCTGCAACACAGCCTGACTCCTGTGAGACTTACTAACCCTTTTAACTGCTTAAAGGTGCCTTCAGCACTTTGATTGACAGGCCCTGTACTCAATTTGAAAGCAAAATAAAAGCATACTATTAGGCCCTACCACAAGACCATTGTAACACTAGTCTGTATGACCTACCACTAAGCCATGACGCTCAAACAGGAATATAGTGCTAAAATAAGTGGAACATGTAATAGTAGGAATGAAGATAAAGGCAATATAGGATGTGTACTACCCAAAGCATGTCAGGTAGACTTTTACTGTCCTAATTACTGGATTCCCATACTAGTTTAGTGTTAACAGAAACAGCCCTGCTAATTGTTAGCTTGTACTTAATAATGTAAGCTAATGTACATATATGAAAGTATGTATATGTACACACACACACACACACACACACATATATATATATATATATATATATATATATATATATATATATATATATATATTAATACATATGGAAATATAGTTGTAGGTGTCAGTATGCATACACACTCACTACAGGGAACAGGTGAGAGAAATGCAGCAACCAGCATGGTCCACGCCCTTACAGTCTGAAAGGGCAATGCCTATCTCACATACCCTTTTATAGCACTGTCCTGAAATCACAGTGAGACATGCAATCAGTACACAACTGGCTGCATGCAATTAGCAAATTCTGCCTTACAATTGGTGCAGAGGCCATCACATGGACCTATGCAGATACCTACAAAAGCATCCAGTACTAACACTCCACACATGCAATACATTCATTGCACCAAACTGACGGAGAAAGAGAGAGAGAAAAAGAAAGAAAGAAAGAAATAAAGCAATAAAGGCAGTGATAAAGAAAAAAAACTGCATCATCACAGCAACAAAACCAGCAGCAGCAGCAGCAAACAGCAATTAGCACCAGTGACACAGCAACAGCTGACACAAACACAGGTAATGCAAAGTAGCAGGTTAATACTGTGTTTACTGTGAAACCTCCAAATGTATCATAGTTCGCTATCTATAGGTATGTCCATGAGATAGGTTGTGTGTACATAGTCATGATATATATATATATACATATGTAATATTGCTGTACATGTCTTCCATACTTAAAACTTCCATAGCTTAGAACACAAGGCCAGTTATGCATATGATGCAGTAGTTCCCAGGGTCAGTAGAGGTTCCTCCTCATTGGTGTGGTACCACTGTGTATGTATGGCACTGTTCAGGTACATATCCTGTAGTATGGCCAGGGTTTAATATCAGTCTGTAATGTGGAGCTATGTCCTCTAGGGGTGAACGTATCACACATCCAGGGATACCATTTTGTAACAGTGATGCTGTGTGTTCTGCAATGTTGAGGGTGGCCCTCACCTGGACATGTGAGATGAGAGAGGTTACATTCATCTGTGATAACTAATTCCACTTGTGTAGGAGAATGGGGGGGGGGATACCTGCACCTAAACTATCTGCAACAATGTTGTCAATATCTGTGCATTTGGTGAATGTGAAGCATCTTACCACTGCTGACCACAGATGCCTTGCCTTCATGTGAATCTGCTCTGTGCTGCAGTAGCCTCCTGCTATTGTTATACAATGTGCCTGTATCTGTAGTCCACTGGACAGGATAAATAAGTGGTGTGCATACGGTCTGGGTTACATATGTGTGTGCACATTACATGCACTATGTGGGATGTATGTGGTAAGCTTTTGCAAAGGGGCCAGCAGTGTGTGTTGTGGCTTCCACTGGCCCAGTGGGCTGCATGGATAGCATCACAGTCCTAACTAGTGAATAACTGTGTAATTACATACATACACAGCAAGGTAGTGTACTGTGCTTGTGGTGTTGTTGGGATATGTATATCCAGGCTGAGTAATGTGTGTCACATCACAGTGTTGGATGGCAACACACATACAGTATGTTGGGATGAACACCCAGAGTGTTTCAGAAGTGTTGCCTGTGCAGAGATATCTGGCCATTACCTGCACATCCCCCACAACACACACACACATGCAGCATATGGCAGAAGTAGTATAGCAGTACACATAGGTTCATAGGTTCATACTAGGCTATTTGCCCTAGGGCATTGATAAGCCTAGCCAGAATGTGTTTGTCTTTTGCCATCCAATTAAAATTTATTTTGCTATGCCCTTTTCCGAGGTTAGTATACTGTGCCTCTGTCTAACAGTGACATAGAAGTGATACCCGGGGTACAACTATGATCTCCCATCCACTCATCCAGATTCCCATGGAAGAGAGTCAATGAGGGACTCTGCCTAACCTGTACTGTGAGTTCATTACAGAGTGAAGGGAGCCTCTGGGTTATGAATCTGTCCCTGCAGCATGTCCTATTTATGTCAGTGCTAAGGTTCAGGTCTCTTGAGCGTGTGGCCATATGGGATTTTGATTTCCTGAGGTGCAGCATGTCCATTACTTCTGGGTTGGACATGGCTGTATACGTCAGGCACAGATTGCCTCTGAACAGGCAGTATGAAACTGAGTCCAGCTGGATTTTCTTTAACCGGGCAGCATATGGCATCTGTTTGAGCCCTTTGATCCTCTTGATGTGGTACTGTTGGGGTTCTTCCAGTTGCTGTAGGTGTCTGGTTACACAGACAGTCACCCATGGGTTCTCGTGGGGGCATCCGTGGCCGTACTGCCTCTGGCCGACGTTCCCAAGGAGGTATGTCAACCTCCACTATGTTTCAGACTGTTATGCAGGCACAGGTGCATATGGAAAGGTACACCAGACAGGGTCTGAGGGAGCTGACAGCATGTTGCACAGCCATGACAGATGGCATGCGTGACATTGCGAATGCTATTCGTAATTTCACAGATGTCGTTGACAGACGTTGTGGGGACATACAACAGCTGCTCCACAACCAGATGTCCATGGGCCAGGGCGATGGTGTGCGTTTGCAGCATCGACGTGGCTGTATGCCAGCAACAACACCAGCTGGCAGTCACCGCCGATGACAACAGGCCCACTCACGCACCTCAAGTTCCAGCAGCAGCCCCAGCAATGCTGGGTTAGTGCTGTCATCAGGACGCCCCAGGAGACCATGTGCACGTGGTTCTGGACAGTCCCAACAGGGAACTGTGTCCAGTCAACACACACCCGCTTCCGATGACAGTACCCAGTCTGGGTTAGTACCGGATACGGTCCATAGCACCCCTGCCAGGCACAGGTACTGTGTCCGTGCCCACAGACACTGATCTGGATGACCTGATAGGTGCAGTCTGTGGCTGTCCACAAAACCCTGTACATGGCAGCCATTATGTGGGACTGTGTGCGTGCTTACACACATGCAGAAATTTAACACCTAGGGCAAACACATACACACACACACTGCACCAACACTGGTCCACGCTGTACTGCTGCCCCTCACAAACACACATACACACACATGTCAATTGGTGGTACCAGTGGCTGGCTTGAGCATACCTAACCCACCCCCTGTGCATATGATGACACTGTGCCACCTCCTGCATACTACAACATCAGTGCAGGAAAAGATAAACACGTTGCTGATGCACAGGGTGACTACATAGATGTGTATAAGTAGTAACATGTTGGTAACTGTTCACTGTTCCACTATGATTGTGTGTAAATCCCAGCATTCCTGCTGCAGTAACTGTATGAATGTCCTGAATTGTTATCTGCACCCATACTACTTACCAAAGTGTACCAGCTGCACACCATCACATGCTACCATTGACTATGGGAATGTGCATCATGTGCTGTATTGTAGATTCAGCTATATGTATCTGTTCTGTCACACATGCATTTACACACACCCTGCTACCCCCACACATGCACACGCTCACCTGCCATTTCCATTATTTATTACCCTACATGAGTAGCTGTCGACACATGACAGGTACACATTTGAAAAGTGCACTATTTGGATTACTACTGATTTCCTCCTCTCTACCTGTACTCACAGGGTGCAGGCAACCTCATTAGTTTAAAAGTGTAATGTGCATCAGGTACTGTGGTTCCCTGATTGCCACATCCAACATGTTTTCCATACGGAAATGCACACACAGAAACATCCCACATCCACACACTTGCACATTCAGGTTTCAAAACACTATCTAAGTATGTTCTGGTACATGTGCGTGTTACAGTAGCATGTAGCACTATACTGAGTACTGGCAGTTGTCTGTTGTCATGTTGTTTGTATAGGGTGCTGTCAACATCACTGTTAAGGGAAATGTGCACCCTGCAGTGCGTAGCCCCATTTGGCAAAATGCCACATCCCACCCCCAGCATTGTGCACACACACTAACCCCACACTTTCCATTTGCAAGATTCAAACCCCTACCTAACTGTGCTATGACACTAGAGACAGACACATTAGCAGAGTGCGCTATTTGCATTAATGGGAAAAATTCTTTCTAATGCTGTACTTAGAGGGTGCTGACATCATCTGTGTTTAGGAAGAGGGATGTGCACCCTGTAGTGTGTTCTCCCAGTTGGCAAAAGGCACTTTTCCCTCATAGAATTATGCACACACACAAATCCCACTCATACTAACTCACATACATTCCCTTTGCAGGATTCAAACCCCTACTTAACTAGATTATGACACTAGAGACAGACGAATTAGCAGAGCGCGCTATACGAATTACTGGGAAGCTTTAATTCAGGTAATATAGTTATAGAGTGCTGACATCATCAGTGTTTCAAAAGGGAAATCTGCATCCTATAGTGTACTGTCACAGTTGTTAATAGGGGCATTTCCCACACACACATAGATGTGTTTGAGGTTTGCATATATGGGGGATCCAGTACTCCAGTGTGATTGGTATATGGTTCAATTGCAACAATGAGGGATATACTTCAAGTGGTGAGCATTTTGTACTCATGTTTGTGATGATCAGGTCTAGTATATTTTCCCCTCTTGTGGGAATGTTGACTACTTGTTCCATAGCTAAAGAGTTTCTGAACTATGGGAACCCTAGATCTTGGGTATTGTGGCTTGAGTAATGTTCACAGTCTATGTTTGGGTAGTTGAAGTCACCCAGTATGATGGTGTTTGCAGAGGAATCTATACTCTCCTGTGTCATCATGAAGGCTGTGTGGGATTCCTGAGTTTGAGAGGGTGATGTAAGAGCCCCTCTGTGTTTCTTTCCATGTGGTCCAGGGAGGTACGTCTCAGGTTGTTCACACCAGCATGGACAATGACTGCCTCATACTTGTACTTGCTGTGGAGTGACCTGAGTGCTTGTGTTATGTGGCACATTCTATCACCCGACAGGTAGCTAAATGTGACCCTCACCTTGCTCAGTCTGGAGAGCGGGACGTCAGTGTGTCTGACTATGGCATCACCTATTATAGGTGTGTCACACATTGTGTTTGGCCTTATGGGATGTGCCTGTTAAGAACACTGACTTTGTGAGGTCTGTGTTGCTTGAGATATGTGTTCATGTGGGATGCAGCGTGTCTGGCCATGTCATTTCTGTCCGTGGTCTGGTAAGTATCACCTTTGGTGACATAGGTATTCATAAGTCAGCTGGTGAGCATTTGCAGTGTTACCTAGTGAAAATGGTACAGCATGTTTGTTGTACAATGGACTACATGCAGCCCTGCTTACAGTAGCTATGTTTGCATGCATGTTTCCTTGCAGTTACCCTGGAATACTGATCCGACCTGCCATTCAGAGTTACACAGCTTCTGTGGACTCCTAGTGACATCTGCATAGCTTACTATATGTATGTTCATGTCTCACTTGACAGAATGTCACTGTTTCTCCTGTGCACATGTACGTTGCCTGTGACACTTTGCATATGACTTACCTGGCATCTGTCCACGTGAGCAGTCATATATGCCACTGCAGGACTCTAAACCTGATGATGCACACACTCGAAACATTCCTCAGCATGGAGATCATCGCTATCTGTGTAGTAACAGATACCGGATTCAGGGCTACCAACAGCACCCCAGCAATACCAAGTTATACCTCATACCATGCTTTTCAGGCCCAAAACTTGCACAAAACCACAAAAGGAGGGGGTGTATTGATATTCATCCAAGATACCCACACCTCCAGGTTGGTGGCAAAGCACCAAACATCAGAGACTATCCATATGCAAGTAACAATGGGTAAAACTGCCTTCCAGGTTATAGCCTGCTACAGACCACCCTCACAAACACAAGAACCGCACTTGGCCTTCCTGAAAACAGTTGGAAATATGTAGGTCTGTCCATACACCATTATATTGGGTGGGTTAAACTACCCAAACATAGACTGGGAGCATGACTGTAGCTCCAACACCGTAGCCCACAGATTACTAGAATTTATATACCAATATGCTATGGAACAACTTGTTACCACTCACACAAGAGGGGAAAACATACTGAACCTGATCATCACCAACATGGGGACTCTATGCTCCAGACCAGAAGTGTATCCCTCACTGGATATTCACATCCCAAGGCCACCCCCTGCACAGAAGAATACAGTCAACAACTCATGTAAAGCATGTTCACACTCCTCATAAATGATGTGGAAACCTTCAAAGCCCCCAGGCCTGTTGAAAATATGGACCAGACTGCAGATACATGTATAAAGGCATTCTATGGACACCTTCAGGAATGCATGGATCATGCAATCCCAAATAAAAGCAAGACCCAATCCTCCAAAGGCAGACGTCCTGTGTGGTGGACACCAGCCATAAACAAACTATACAATAGAAGGAAGAAGCTACTAAATGATACAACAAACTCCCAAAATGTGAAGGCATCACTGATGAGTATTAGAAGAAAACTACAGGCACTCATAAGATTGTCTAAGGCCATCTTTGAGAGAAGATTCCACAAGACACTGAGGATAATCACAAGGCTTTCTGTAGTTATGTTAGGAACCTGGGTGGTAATTCCCAGATATGCTCAGAGGTAGTCCAAGATGTCAAAAGAAATACCAAACACACAGACATTGCCAACATCCTAGTGGACAGGTTCACTGCTACCTTCTCCCCCCTCCACACCAAAAGGGCAAATATTTCTCCCAGCAGAGTGCTGCCCCCCCCTGACATCTCAGATGCTCAGGTAAGAGCTGCCCTCTCCAAAGCAATAAACACTGCATCAATGGGACCAGACAGTGTCCCAGGCTGTGTCCTACATGAACTCTAAGAAGAGCTACACCCAGACATAACACTACTGTTCAATCCCAGCCTTACTACACGATATGTGGCCAAAGAGTGGCGTACAGCAACAGTGGTCCCCCTACATTTAGGTGGTGCCTTAACGGATCCTGGACACTATCGCCCCATAAGTCTGAATAGCTTGGTCTGCAAAGCTATGGCAAGGATCATCATGAACCTCATAAATATAGATATTGGGGACCTACAGACACTTCATCATACACAGTTTGGCTTTGTTAATGGCAGATCCTGCCTCTCAAACCTGTTTGATTTCTTTAAAACAGTCACCAAGGCCACTATCAAGGGGAAGGTGGTCTACACAGCCTACCTGGACCTTGCATAAGCCTTTGATACAATACCCCACTTGTGCATTCTAGGGAAGCTCACCAGTGTACATATTAACCCCTATGTCACTACAG
Organism: Protopterus annectens; assembly: GCF_019279795.1. Classification (NCBI taxonomy): domain Eukaryota; kingdom Metazoa; phylum Chordata; order Ceratodontiformes; family Protopteridae; genus Protopterus; species Protopterus annectens. The sequence goes on from NC_056728.1 coordinate 425,950,623, forward strand.
ATATTGCACAGTGGCTCAAGGGCAGAACACACATGGTTAGAATTGCTGGAGCCATGTCAGCCTCCAACCAGGAACAAGTGGTGTCCCACAAGGCTCAGCCCTGGGATCTGTCTTGTTCAGTATATATTTATCAGAGGTACAGGCCAACATGGAAGGACTGTGGCTGAGCAAGTCGCAGATGACTGCAAACTGGATGCCATAATCAACTCTCCAGCCAACACACGCATCCTCCAAAAGGGCCTCTTAGAAACAGACGACTTGTGCCACAGCCATGGCCTCAAGCTGAATGCCAAAAAGTGTATAGTCATCCCCTTTGGCAAAAACAAAGTGACCACAAAGTACCAAATATGTGTTAATCCATTAAGTACAGATGAAGGAATTATGGACCTTGGGGTACACAAGTTGATAGCATTCTCTCATTTGACAACCACATGGCCAAAGTGGTTAAAAAACATTTTATATAGGCCACCTCATCATGAAGGGATTCACATGTAGATCAGGGGAGGACATTGTGCCTCTTTACTCATCCCTCATCATGCACATAATTGACTACAATGCCCCTGTCGGCATGCACCTTACCGGACACCTGCAGCAACTGGAAAGACCACAAAAGTACCTCAACAAGAGGATCAAAGGGCTCAAACAGATGCCACATACTGACTGGTTAAAGAAACAGCAGCTCTACTCAGTGGCATACTGCCTCTTCATAGGCAATCTGTGCCTGACATATAAAGCCATGTCAAACCCTGACTTAATGGTCATGCTGCACCTCAGAATATCCAGATCCCATCAAGCTACATGCTGGAAAGACTTGAACCTCAGGAGTGATATACATAGGACATGCTGGAGGGACACATTCATAACTCAGAGGCTCCCTTCACTCTGGAATATTATCCCAATACAGGTTAGGCAGAGTCACTCAGTGACTGTCTTCAAGAGGAATATTAATGACTGGATGGGACATTCTAGGTTTACCCTGGGTATCACTTATGTGTCACTGTTAGACAGAGGCACAGTATACTAACCTTGGAAAAGGGCATAGCAAGATAGATTTACAATGCATGGTGAAAGCCACACACATTCTGGCTAGGTTTATAAATGCCTTAGGGCAGATAGCCTAGTATGAACCTATGAACCTATGTATCTTGTTCACCATTGGCCCTATGTGCTGTTAATCACCAATGCAATTTCAATACTATGGCAGCATGTGCAAAGGTCAGTTGTCAGTCAACTCTATGGTATAGTTGTGGAATATGTGAGTCATGTAGTAATGTCACACCTGCCACATGTACACAGTCAACCCTATCCCCTACCCATGGATGTACAACACATGTATGAGATGGAAACACATAGCCAAACTGTGGACTAAGCACTCTGAACCCAGTACTGGCATAACCTGTCAGGTGGCATGAAATACTACAGTGACTGCAATACCAGTCTGATGTAGACCTACACTGACAGCAATACAAGCACGGGAACACACCGGGCCATTCGTGGAGCCTAAGAATGGCATCCTGCCTGAGTGGCAGACACCTCTGCAGCTGGCACACAGGCATACGTTAGGCCTGAACACAGCACGCATAACACATAGCACACAAATCCTGTGTGCCAAACAAGCACAGTCTGTACAGCTATACAACACTCCTGCTGCAGTTGTGTTAGGTACTTTTATTGTCCGGTACAGTGAGGTCATGCTCACCAGGCTGGACAAGGTGAAGGTCACAGTGATATGATCATGGGGCACTATGGTCCACCACATAACACAAGCATACAGGTCAGTCAGATGCATGGACACATATGACTCAGTCATTGTCCATGCCACTACAGCTGATGTGTGATGTCCCTCACTGGAATACATGACAGGGAACATGGAAGGGCACACTGAGCAAGTGGCACAGGCTGGTAGAACCCTGACCTTGGTTGGCATCATACTCTCACCAGGAATGCTGACATATTACTGAATGCTAATGAATTACTGTAGCTACAACACCCTAGCTGAAAGGTTCTTAGCATGCGATCACTGCATTGCTATGGAACAACTTCTTACCACTACCACAACAGGTGAAAACATGCAGCACCTCTTCATCAACAACATGTAGACTATATGCCCCAGACCAGGTGTGTATCCCTCACTACTAGGTTGATAGCATCTACATCTCACACTGTATATACACATCCCACATGCAGCACCTGCACAGAAGACCACAGTCATAATGTTACCCAGTGCAAATACCATGTATTCACATGTGGCAGGTATCACACATGGTAACTACTGAAGGTCACAGGTACATATGTGTATTTGGCACACACATACATCATGTGTGCATTGCCATAACTGGTTTGATCATGTCATGCATTATTGTGAGAAACAACCCGCACACATGGGCAGTCTGTGTGAGCAAAACACACGTGACATGTCTGGAATCAAAAGCCATAAATAATTGTGATATTGTTTAGAAAGGGGAATGTGCATCCTCTAGTGTGTTTTCCCAGTTGCCAAAAGGGATGTTTTTTTCATACACACTTACTAACTCCGCTTTACACACACTTTCCACTTGCTGTGTTTAAACCCCTGCCTAACTATGTTATGACACTAGAGACAGACGCATTAGCAGAGCGCACTATTCGCATTATTGGGAGATTTTTTTTCTCCTGATATACTTATAGGGTGCTGACATCATCAGTGTTTAGAAAGGGGAATGGGCATCCTGTGGTGTGTTTTCACAGGTGCCAAAAAGGTTGTTCTTTTCATACACACTTACCCCCCCTTCATACACACTTGCCGGAGTCAAACCCTTACTTAATTCTGTTATGACACTAGAGACGGACACATTAGTAGAGTGCACTATTCAGATTACTGGGAGAGTTTCTTTCCCCTGATATACTTATAGGGTGCTGACATCATCGGTGTTTAGAAAGGGGAATGTGCATCCTGTGGTGTGTTTTCACAGTTGCCAAATGGGATGTTCCTTTCATACACACTGACCCCCCCTTCACACACACTTGCTAGATTCAAACCCATATCTAACTATGTCATGACATTAGAGAGAGACGCATTAGCGGAGCATGCTGTTTGGATTACTGGGAGATTTCTTTTCTCCTGATATACTTATAGGGTGCTGACATCATCAGTGTTTAGAAAGGGGAATGAGCATCCTGTGGTGTGTTTTCCCAGTTGCTAAAAGGAAAATTTCCCTCACACAGACTTGCACACAGACCAACCACAATCACCCACACACACACACACTCTGGATAAGCTGTCATTCCCTAGGGCAAACAGCCTAGTGTTGACCTCTACACCCATATGTTTAACTGTCAGATGCACATTATTTGGTGCTGATAGCAGTGTTTGCATGTCTTTATTGCCATAACATTTCCTGTTTGTATGAACAACTTGTGTATCTGTGGACGATGTTTGCATATGGGGGAAATCCACTATATCATGTATGTCTCTGTAGTCATTTAAGTGTGAGCACTGGTCATATTGCTATAATGTTGTTGGTTACTGGAATAACATGTACATATACCAGATATATGTGGCAAAATGCTAAACTGATATTTGAACTAAGTGTGTGAGCATGCCCAGTTTAGCCTTCCCATGGCATGTTGTGTGAAAGATGTCTCATTTATCTAAGTGTGTGAGCATGCCCAGTGTGAGCTTTCCATATGTTGAACTCTGCAGCCCATCACATTTGTGGATGAGTGTGAACTTCAACAAATATCTCCTGTTTATGGTTGTGTGTTCTGTGTCATGTTGTGTAGTTACTGTCCAAATGCTTTTTGTGTGAACACAACAGGGATTATACTGTGCCTGCAGGTTTTGCATGGGATACTTTGCATACAATTGTCAACATCTGTTCATACTGACCTAACACTGTAGTACTGTATAGTGTAGTGGTTCAGTACTTTCACTGTGGTGGACAGTATCCTGGGCTTTAGTCCTATCACTGCTTTACATTTCCAAAGTGAGCACAACAGCCTGGTTAGGGTCCAGTTGTGCACATCTGCACAAAGGCGGTGCCTCTACGGACCCTGGTAATTACCGCCCCATAAGCTTAACAAGTCTAGTCTGCAAAGTTATGGAGAGGATCATAATGGAGCTCATAAACAAAGATATAGGGGACATGCAGACATTGGACCCGACCCAGTTTGGCTTTGTCAAGGGCAGATCATTCCTTTTGAACTTGGTCAACTTCTTCAAAACAGTCACCAAGGCCATTGATGAGGGAAAGGCAGTCCATACAGCCTACCTTGACCTTGCAAAGGCTTTCGACACAATACCCCACTCGGGTATTGTAGAAAAACTTACCAACGTAAATGTAAACCCATATGTCACAAGATTTTATTTATTTATTTTATTTTATTTATTTTATTTTACATTTGTTAACCGGGCTAGTCTGGCTGGATACATGTCCATTTTCAGCAGAGGCCCGAGGAGAAAAGCTCCACTAATAGACTACGACAATACATGAAGAATACTTTACTAAGTAGATCAATCTTTTTAACAGAGAACAAACACAAAACAAATCAAAATGTACAACAGAATACAGATTGTCTTGACTAACTTAACTAGGTTACAGTAAGATTAAGATCAAAGTTCACATCATGTGGTTGAGGAGATAAGTTCAGGCACAAGAAAATACAGTTGAGTAAAGGATATCTGAAGTGTAGGTATGTAAAAATTAATCATTGGTCAGAGGTAGAGGAGAGCAAAGGTATTAAACAGAGTGAAAAGAAAGCTAGTAGTTAGGCATGCTAAAAAAAGCAAGTTAGAAGGTAAGGAGAAAAGTTGGTAGTAAAAATAAGGGAAAAAGAGATAAGAGGAAAAAGAAAAGTGTGGGTAGAGTATGTTTAGATAGGGTAATGGTATTTTATCAAGTTAACTGTTAAGAAAGTACAGTTAAACAGGAGAGTGAGGTATATAGGCAGTGAGACAAGGGAAAAGGGTGAAGGACCAGAAAGGGGGTTAAGAATGTTAGTTTAGGTAGGAATGGGAGAGTAAAGAAAGAAAGACGCAGACTGTTCAGAGTAATAAACAGTAGTATGCTCAGTCAGGATTAGAGCAGGGGCAGAGCCAGTGGATTTGTAGGTGGTTTTTTATCTGTTTTTTGAAAAGGTGACATGATGTTAGGGAGGTCAGTTCAGTGGGAAGTTTATTCCAGTATGAACCGATAGTGTTTGCAAATAGGGAATCACCTGATTTATTATGAGATTTCAAGGTAGTAACTAATAGCTTGTTGGCTGATCTGAGTGTCTTGAGATTCTTATAAGGTGTAATGACATTATTTAGTATTGGGATGTTGGAAGGGTAATGAAGAATTTTGAAGGTGATGACTAGTTGTTGTAGGAGTATAAGGTTTGGGAGTTCAAGCCAGTTGAGTTTCTTTAAGTTTAGACAGTGGTGAGTTTGGAAGGGTGAGCCAGTGGCAAATCTGGCTATACTGTGGTAGGCAGTATTCAGTTTCTGAAGATTACTCTTAGATAAGTTGACAAAGGAGGGGGAGGCGTAGGTTAGTGTAGAGATAAGGTGAGTTTGGGCTAGGGCTACTCGGGAAGAGGCAGTGAGATAGGGCTTTAGTCTGTATAGGGCACCAATCTTTTTATTAACAGTTTTGATAGTTAAATCAATATGATGGTCGAAGTTAAGCTGGTTATCTATGGTAACGCCTAGGAGTTTAGTGCAGTTGTCAGGTTGGATGATAGTGCCATTACAGGATGTTATAGAGAAAGAGATAGGGGTGGATTTAGAGGTAGGGGTAAATAGTATTAGTTTGGTTTTTTTGGGATTCAGGAGGAGGCAGATATGTTGAAACCAATTTTCTGCTGCAGTAAAGACTGCTTGGGTGGTGGAGTGGAGTTCTGCTGGGGTAGGGGCGGAGCAGATGAGAGTAGAATCATCTGCGTATTGGATGCATGTGGATGTTGGTAGGGAGTTGGGCAGATTGTTGATGAAAGTGGAGAAAAGTAGGGGGCCTAGGATGGATCCTTGTGGGACACCAATAGTGACAGGGAGTAGAGTGGATAGATGGCTGTCCCACAGTACAGCTTGTTTCCTATTAGTTAAATAGGAATTGAACCACTGTAAGGCTAGAGAGTCCAGCGAAGAGATTTTAAGGTATCAAGGAGAAGTTGATGGTTGACCATGTCAAATGCCTTTGAGAGGTCTAGAAACAGTCGGAAGAGAATAGGTTTTATTACGATTTTTATTTATGGTATCAGAGAAGGAAAGAAGGGCAGTAGTAGTGCTGTGGTAGGGTCTGAAGCCATGTTGAGAGTCTACAAGCAGGTTGTTATTTAAGAGATAGTTTAGGAGTTGATGGTGAATACAGCGTTCCATTATTTTGATAGAGGCGATAGAAGGGCGATAGGTCTAAAATTGGATAGTTCATTAGAGTTTCCACCTTTGTGGAGTGGAATAATGTGGGAGATTTTCCAGCAGGATGGAATTTTGGATTCTGTTATGGTTCTGTTTATTAAGATAGATACTGGGTATGCTATTTCTTTTGCAGCTAATTGAAGGTATTCAGCAGGAAGTTTGTCAGCCGAGGGTGTACAGGGTTTTAGTTTAGACAGTAGTTTCTGTATATAGGTAGTTGAGACAGTTTCCAGTTTTAGTGTATAGGTATTGCTGGGGATGGGAGTAGTTTGGAGGGAGGGGGGTGGAGTCATAGAGCTTGCAAGTGAGTTAACAGTTTGAGAGAAGAAATTGTTAAAGGTGTTAGCTATGATGCTAGGTTGTTTTTGTGCTAAGCTAGCTGGGGTAGGTGTTTTGGTATTGCCTGGATGGAGAAGTTTATTAATTCCTGACCAGAATTTTTTTGGGTTTTGGTTATGGTTTTGTTGGTATTGAAAGTTATAGTTTTTTTTATCTAGGATGACAAGTTTCTTTGTTTTGTTTCTTAGATGTTTGAAGGTTTGATGGTCAGTGGGGTTTTAGTGGATCTCCATTTTGACCATGATTTATTTCTCGTTCTCATAGTTTGTTTAGTAGTAGCAGAGAGCCAAGGAGCTGCTTTGGATCTGATTTTAACTATTCGGGATGGTGCATGTTGGTTTAAAATTTGTAAGAAGGTATTGTTGAAATGCATTACTGCTTCATCTATTGGGAGGTATTTTAGGGTAGACCAGTTATATTGTTTGAGTTCAGTTTGAAAGGATGACAGATTGAATGCTGTTCTATTATATTTGGTCCGATAAGTAGGTTGTTTAGGGATGTTGCATTTTTTTTTAGTGATAAAGGTAAGGAGGTGGTCACTAATATTGTCCGGGAGTATGCCTGTATTATAGGAGAGGGGATTGTTGTTGGTTAGTATCCAGTCTAGGATTGTTTGTTTGTGGGTGGATTTATTTATTCTAGTAGGAGAGTTAATGGTTTGGTGAAAGTTAAAGAGGTTAAGGTGTATGGTGGGTTTGGGGGATATGCAGGAGTTCCAGTCGATATTAAAGTCACCTAGGATAATGGTTTCCTGGGGGAAGGTGCTAGAAATCCAGCAAAGGATATTTTCTAGGGTGTGGATGTTCTTGCCTGGGGGGATGTAGGAACATATTATGTTTATAGATTTGGTTGTGTTGATTTGGAGTTTGGTACATAGCATTTCAGCATTTCCTGGTGTGGGGGGGAAGGAGTTAATTAAAGTTAGCTGAAGTTGGGATTTAAACAGGAGGGCCACTCCTCCACCTTTTTTGTTAGTGCGGTCTAGTCTTAAGGTACTATATCCTGGGGGGGTGAATTCATTGTCTTTTGTAGTAGGTTTAAGCCAGGTTTCTGTGAGGCATAGGATATCAAAGGCATAGAAATCAATTAAGGCATGGAGTTGAGTGATTTTGTTGTTAATGCTACGGATATTAAGATGAGCAATTGAGAGGGAGTCTGAGGAAGAGTGTGGGTTAGAGTAGGTGGTAGTTTGTATTAGAGGGCTTAGGTTTTGGGGGGTATTGGGGCCAGGGTTGGGGTGGATATCTCCATATATAAGTAAAGGAGTTTGTGGTGGTTGTAGGGGTTTAGTATATTTGAATGATATTGGAAAGAGTCTCTTAGAGGTAGTGAGTTGGTAGCGGTGGGCTTTATGGTAGAGAGGGGGGAGATAGGGACAGGTTGCTAGTATGTTAATGTGTGCTAGTTTGGGTAGGGGAAGTGTAGTAGTAATATCTTTGTTTGAAGATGGAGTTTGTAGTAGCATGAGATTTTCATAGGAGGTAAGGGTGTAGTAGAAAAGTAGAATGTTTAGGAGAAGAAGAGGTGAGAGAGTTTTTAGGGTAGAGGGCATAGTTATATAGAGTAGGAGGTTAGAGTTACTAGGGTAGTAGGGAAATAGGAGGTAAGGTTTCAAGAGAGGGTGTGGTGTAGGAAGTGAGGTATAAGATGGTGGATTTAAAGGAGAGATGTTATAGGTTGGTGGGTAATTAGGGGGTGTCTAGGGAAGTATAAAGGTAGGACCCTGGGGTGGGTGGGAATTGGGGTAGGGAGGGCCGGAGTGGCGTGGCGAGCGGGGAACAACAAGACAACCAGTAGCAGAAAACAATCAGTCAGGAGGTAGAGAATAGGTGGAAAAGTAAAGGTGGGTTAGAAAGGTAGGGAAGACTTGTGTGGGGTTAGTAATAAAATGCTGTATAGTGTAGAAAAAGATGGGTATACAAAAGAAAGAAAGAAAACAAGATAGAAATCAGGTTGAACATTAAGAAGAGCAGTATGAATTACTAAAGATAGTGAGAGTAGGAGAATGAAATGACAAGAGCGCCACCTAGTGGCCAGGTAAAAGAGAGAAATAAAAGATGGGTTGCAAACTGGCTTAAGGACAGGACCCACAGGGTTAGAGTTGCTGGCGCTATGTCAGACTCCAAGCCGGTCACAAGTGGTGTCCCACAGGGCTCGGTCCTTGGCCCCCTATTGTTCGGCATCTACTTCTCAGAAGTACAGGCCAACATGGGAGGACTTTGGCTGACAAAGTTTGCAGATGACTGCAAACTGGGCGCCATAGTGGAAAGTGCATCAGACACGGATATCCTTCAGAAGGGACTCACGGAAACTGATAGCTGGTGCCAGAGCCATGGCCTGAAGTTAAATGCCAAAAAATGTATAGTCATACCCTTCAGGAAAAGCAAGGTAACCCCAAGCTACCATATAGGTGGCAATCCTCTAAGCACAGAAGAGGTTATCAGGGAGCTGGGGACCCAGGTTGACAGTGGCCTTTCTTTTGACACTCACGTTGCTAAAGTGGTTAGAAAGACCTTCTACATTGCCCACCTGATCATGAAGGGATTCACATCCAGATCTAGTGAGGTCATTGTTCCCCTGTACTCTTCACTTATCAGACCAATGATCGAGTACAATGCCCCATTCGGGATGTATCTCACCCAACATCTGCAGCAATTGGAGAGACCCCAAAAGTCCCTCATCAAAAGGATAAAGGGACTCCAACATCTGTCATATGCTGCCAGATTGAAGAAACTCCAGCTCTATTCAGTCGCATACCGTCTGCTCAGAGGTGACATGTGCCTGACATATAAGGCCATGTCCAACCAGGAATTAATGGACATGCTCCACCTCAAAAAATCCAAATCCACCAGAACCACTAGAGCAAGTGACTTAAACCTTAGCACGGATATAAATAGGACATGCTGGATGGATAGATTTATCACTCAGAGACTCCCTATGCTGTGGAATAGAATCCCGGTCCATGTGAGGCAGAGCACTTCGCTGGCTCTGTTCAAGAGGAATCTTGACCTGTGGATGGGAGATCATAGGTTTACCCCGGGAATCGTCTCTGTGTCACTGCTGGACAGAGGCACAACAAACTAATGGGCACAGTATTGTTTCCATATAAGGGGTGGCATAAGCCACAAAACTCTGGGCTAGGCTTATAAATGCCTTAGGGCAGATAGCCTAGTATAAACCTATGAACCTATGAACCTATCTGACCATGTTGCATTATGTTCAGATATTAACTACTTACAACAGCCTCGTCCAACATCACTAGTGTATTCCACAACATAGGCGTACATTAGCAAACACTACCAATGTGCCCTAGGCCATTTCTAATGCTAGTCAGAGAGTGTGTTTGTCCTTCGACACATTGTAAGTGTAGTTTGCCATGACATATGTCATGTTTAGTATACTGTGCCTCTGTCTACCCGTGACATAACAGTGATACCCAGGGTAAACCTACCATCTCCCATCCACTTATTAAGATTCCTGTTGAGGAGAATCAACGAGTGACTCTATGGATAACCTGTACTGGTAGTTTACTCATGCATGGGGGTGGCTTCTGTGTTATGGATAATGCAGTACAGCTTGTCCTATGTATGTCAGTGCTGGGGTTCAGGTTCCTCGTGTGCATAGCTCACTGCCATTCAGATTGTACAAGGTGCAGCATGTTCATTGATTCCAGCTTGGACATGGCTTTCTACATCAGGCACAGCTTGTGTCTGGGTGGCCAGCATGGCAGTGTGTGGAGTTGCACTCTGTTTAATCAGGCAACACATTACATCTGCTCAAGCTCTTTGATACTCCTGGTGAGGTATTGTTGTGGACTTTACAGTTGATGGAGGTGTCTGCTGAGGTACACCCCACAGGGGCTGTTGTAGTCAATTGTAATGCTGATGAAGGATAACTGCAGAACCACAATGACCTCCCCTTATCTAGATGTCATAACCTTCATGATTAGGTTGGTATATGGATTGTTTCTGTTAACACTACAGCCACATGTTTGTCCAATGCAGGATATCTATCACCTTGTGTACCCAGGTCTGTCATTACATGTTAAGTATGTAATGGGTTAACACCTATGTGGTAATTGGTGGTCACTTACTGTATATCCACAGAGGTTGACTATACAGTTTTCTCCATTTAACATGCTGACATGGCTATGGCACCAGTTGTCTGTTTCTATGTGGCCCTTTTGTGGGATGCTTGTGTCAGCTGGAGTGTCATATATGTTGGGCGGTTTGTAGTCCACTGCAAACATGTTAAGGCACAGTCCTTACATGTTGGCCTGTACCTATGGGGCATATATACCAGACGGGGAAGGTCCCAGGACCAAGCTTTGTGGGATACCTGTTATATGTGGTTTGTAGTCTGACATGGCTGCAGCATGTCTGACCATGTCAGTTCTGTCGTTGGTCTAGTTTGCAACCCCTCTAGTGACATAGGGGTGTATATATAAGCTGGTGAGCATATCTATATTGAACACGTAGGGTATTGTATGGAAGGCTTTGCAAGGTCCAGCTACAATGTGTGGACCACATTGCCCTCATCAGTGACCTCAATTACTGTTTCAACTGAGTCACACATGTTTAGGGGCAGGGTCTGCACTTAATAAAACCACACTGGGTAGGGTCGGGTGTCAATAGATCCCCAATATCTTTATGTCTGCGGTACATGCTGATCCTTTCCATAGCTGTGCAGACCAAGCTTCTCATGATTCTGTGGTGGTTGTTTTTAGTATCCATTCAGGCGACACCTTTCTTGTGAACGACCACTGTTGTTGTACACTGCTCTTTGGGTACATATCCTGTGGTAAGGCTGACATAATGTCAGGGAGGCAGCAGTCTGCTGGGAAAGATATTTTGCATTATGGGGGGGGGGGGTTGCACTGCACCTGTCAGGATGTATGTTGGCAATACGTGTGTGTGTTTGGTATGTTGTTTGCAATATTTGTGTGATCCAGATCATATCTGGGAATTCACAACACGCTTCCTACCATCAGTTGCAGCAGCCTTGGGGTTATCCTTAGTGTCCTGTACAATTTGTATCATAATAGGTTCATAGGTTCATACTAGGCTATCCACCCTAGGGCATTTGTAAGCCTAGCCACAGTGTGTTTGGCTTTTGCCACCCCTTGCTATGTGAGTATTATGGCCATTTATGATTTACTTAGCTGTGCCTCTGTCTGGACATGACACAGTAAAGACCCCCAGTGTACATCTACAATTATCCATCCATTTTGCAAACTTCCTGTTGAAGAGTGTCAGTGAGGGGCTCTACCTAACATGTAGTGGTATTCTATTCCAGGAGTGTGGAGAGACTCAGGGTTAGGTATCTGTCCCGCCAGCACATCATATTTGATTATGTGTTGAGGTTCACATCTCTGACTCACACAGCTCCGATGGCTTTGAGTTTTCTGGGGTGGAGCATGTCCATTACTTATGTGTTGGACATGGACTTGTACAACAGACATACAATGCCTCTGTGTTGGCAGTATGTGACTGCATTCAGCTGTGGTGTCTACAGCCAGGCAGCATGTGACATATATTTGAGACCCTTTCTGACTCTTGGTGAGGTACCTTTGAGGTCTTTCTAACTGCTGCAGGTGCCAGGTAATGTACATCCCAAATGAGGCATTGTACTACATTATGGTCTGATAAGGGAACAGTATAGGGGCACAATGACCTTTGTTGACGTAGATGTGAATATAGACAGTCTTCCTAGCCAAATTGGCGATATGACTGTCACATAACAGGTTACTGTCCACTTGTGTCACTAGGTCCCTGATTACTCCTTCCATACATAATGGTTTACCACCTATGTGGTAATTTGTGTGTACCTTGTTTTGTATTTGGTGGTACATTCATACTGTCCAGTGTCTTCAGGACAGTGGGGTGGGGTTCCTGTGTGTGAGAGTGTGGTCTGTAGCATGCTACAGACTGTACAGCAGTCTTGCCTATGGTTAGTTGTACATGGGTGGACTGCAATGACGTAAGCATTGTCAGTTAACTGGACGTATAGGTGTCTGTGCTGAATATGGATACTCACCCTCCTTTTATGTTTTGTTCCAGGTTTTGTGGCCATAACACATGATATGTGGTATTACCTGGTAGTGCTGGTGTGCTGTCATGAGGCTTGCAGCAGGTTTCTATCACTGGACAGACATCAATGTTCTCCATACTGGGGAGGGCCTCAGGAGCATGCATATTGAGGTTTACACATCTGGCATTGATCAGCATTACCCTTCTGTTTCTTTCCAGTTTTGTTTTCTATGGTGGTGGGTTAGTCTTTTCAGCCTTGCCTACGAAAGGATCTCTGTAGGTTGCAAAAGCCTTAGGCAATATCCAGACGCCCATGGTTAACAGGTGCAAGCCATCCCTGGAACAGCAGCATGTCTCACTATGGAGTCACCTATTACAACTGTATCAGGCATGTTGTTTCTCCTTCTGTCCTGTGACTGTTTGGCACACCAGCTTTGTGTACTATGTGTTACATGTGCTATGTCTGGAGGTTGTTTTATTGGGTGTCTGCTTTGGAGGCTTGTGTTGGTGTTTACAGTCGTTGTAGGTCTATGTGGGACTGGGTTTGTGGTGTATGTGGTTACCTTGTCCTCCTGACTAGTTTTGACAGTACTGATTTGGGGGTGCTCAGGCTCCGGTTTGGCTACCTGGTTGTGTCTATCACATATATTTGTATTTATTGGGGTGAGTTGTTGTTGTGTGTGTACTTGTGACAGGTGTCACATTGCCTCTGGATTCACAGATTCTACTTGTTTTGCCTGGCCTTAGTGGATTGTATGTGTGGACACATTTTATTGCCATACTAGTGATCACTGATTACTTCACTTTTTATGTTTGATCCATCATGTGGTAGCTTCCTCATTCTCTTCAATGGTTTAGTAATTGCTGGAGTCCAGCATGCCAGATGCCTGGGTGTATGGCATTGTGTCTTGTTGTTATTTGTTATTGCAGACTCCAAGCACTCTTGGTTGTGTTCATGGTATGCCTGTATAACATGTTCTGCAGTGTGTCCCATATTCTGGACTTGCACAGGGCCTTTCATGGATTCCACATTGGTTTGTAGGGGTGCAAGCTATGCTTTATACATGTGTTTCACTGTGGTATTCTGGCCAGGGACTGGGGTCGTGATGTGTAACTACAGTGTGATTACTCTATGCTCTGGTCTTACCAGTGAGGGATACACTTCTCATCTTGACATCCAGTACACATATTTCTGATTATCACATCCAGTATGCTTACCCCTCTTGTGGAAGTGTTACATTTTGCATGTCCATTTTGTTTGATGGATTCTGGGAAATTGTCTACAAATGTGTCGGTGCTAGTATAATACAAAGAGTATAGTGACAAACATCTCAAAAGCTGACTTCACACTTCTTCAGACTGAGATGGTATCCTTTAAGCCCACTGGGCCAGTGGAAACCACAACACACAATGGTGACTCCTTCGCAGACGCTTTCTCCGGACATCTCCAAGAAAGCATGGACCATGCAATCACAAATAAAACCAAGACCCTCTCCACCAAGGGAAAGTGGCCTGTCTGGTGGACCCCAGCCATAAACAAACTGTATAACAAATGAAGGATACTAATGCAAGACAGAGCTAAATCTCCTAAAGGGAAGGCAGCTGTGATCAGCACTAGTAAAAGCTACATTCTCTCATAAAGACATCCAAGGTCAACTTTGAGACAAAAATCACCAAAGACAATAAAGATAACCACAATGCCTTCTTCAGTTATGTCAGAAACCTGGGTGGGAACCCTCAGATATGCTCAGAGTTGGTACACAACAACATAAATTTCAGTGACCTGACAGATATTGGCAACATTCTGGCAGACAGGTTCAGTGCAATTTTCCCCTGCCTCACCCCAAAAGAAGATAGTTATCACAGCTGAATGTAACCTCACTGTCATCTCAGATGTCCATGTGAGAGCCGCACTCAGCAAAGACAAAAACACAACATCAATGGGACCTGATGGTATCCCCAGTTGCGTGCTACGTGAACTCCAGAAGGAGCTAAACCCGTATATACAAATGCTATTTAACCTTAGCCTTGCTACAGGATATGTACCTGAACACTGGCGTACAGCAACAGTGGTCCCACTCCACAAAGGAGATGCCTCCACAGACCCTGGGAACTCCCACCACACAAGCTTACCCAGCCTTGTCTGCAAAGCTATGGAAAGAGTCATTATGGAGCTCTTAAACAGAGACATTGGTGACCTACAGACCCTTGATCCCACCCAGTTCAGCTTTGTACAGGGCGGATCCTGCCTTTTGCACCTAGTTGACTATTTTGAAACTGTCAGTAGGGCCATTGATGAGGGCTAAGCGGTCCACACAGCCTACCTGCACTTGGCTAAGGCCTTTGACACAATACCACTCAGGCATCATAGACAAGCTCAACAGCTGAAATATAAAACCATATGTCACAGGATAGGTTGCAAAATGGCTAAGAAACAGAACCCATAAAGTCGACATTGCAGGTGCCTTGTCAGATTCAAAGCCAGTCACAAGTGGTGTCCCACAAGGATCTGTCCTGGGACCCCTCTTATTTGGCATTTACTTTTCAGATGTGAAAGCAAACATAGGAGGGTTGTGGCTGACAAAGTTTGCAGATGACTGCAACCTTGGCACCATAGTGAATACATCAGCCGGCACACACATCCTACAGAATGCCCTCACAAAAACAGATAGCTGGTGCCGGAATCATGGCCTGAAACTGAATGCAACTGATGTGTAGTCATCCCCTTTGGGAGGAACAAAGTACCCACAAATTAACACATAGACAGCAACCCACTGAGCACAGAAAACAAATCAGACAACTGGGGACCCATGTAGATAGTGACCTCTCGTTTGACACCCATGTTGCCAAAGTGGTTAGAAAGACTTTCTATCTTGCCCACCTTATCATGAAGGGTTTTCCATCCAGATCAAAGGAGGTCATTGTACCCCTATACTTCTCCCTTATCAGGCCCATGATTGAATACAAAGCCCCATTTGGTATGTACCTCACCCAGCACTTGCAACAGCTGGAGAGACCCCAAAAGTACCTTACCAAGAGGATCAAGGGTCTACAACACATGTCATATGCTTCCAGACTAAAGGAAATCCAGCTTTATTCAGTAGCATACCACCTACCGCCTACTTACAGGTGACCTATGCCTGACATACAAGACCATGTCCAATCAGGATTTGGTGGACATGCTCCACTGCAAGCAATCCAAATCCACCAGAACCATGAGAGCTAAAGATTTGAACCTCAGCACATACATGTATAGGACATGCTGGAGGGATAGAGTCATAACTCAGATGCTTCTCACACACTAGCACAGAATCCCAGTTCATGTTATACAGAGTCCCTCACTGACTCTCTTCAAGAGAAATCTGGACAAGTGGATGTGAGATTGTAGGTTTACCCCAGGGGTCCTCCCTGTGTCACTACTAGACAGAGGCACAGTCAAGTTATTCGATTAAGTAAGGGGGTCATTATGTGTCACTACTAAGTCAGAGGCACAATATTTGGAATCTATTCTGTACACTTATTACCACTATAAGGGGTGGCAATAGCCACATCACTATGGCTAGGCTTATAAATGCACTAGGGCAGATAGCCTAGTAGTAAACTATGAAACTATGAAACTATGGTGTATGTGTAGGTATTTTCAGTCAAGCAATATAATGTTGTTTGGGGGGCTTGATATCTTCATGTATTCCAACATAGGCCTGGTGCAGTTCCTGCTATCAGGACAGTGGTCTGCAGCAAGCTATATAGTAGTAGGCAGTTTTAGCCATTGGTATTTGACCATGGCTAATCCATGCTGCTTCTTGTTGTGGTACCAACATGGGGGTGTGGTTATCCATGACATTTACTGCTAGTCACCCTCATTTTGTAGCTTGTTCCATGTTTTGCAGCTGTACATCACTGTATGAGGTGTGACCTGGTAGTGTTAGGGTGCTGATGTGGGCTTTGACCCAGTTTTCTATTACAGCACTGATATCTACATTCTCTATACTGTGTGCGTTTACACTGCACGCATCTTGCTGTTTATACTTCTGGCATTGGGTAGCATTACATCTAGGTTCCTATCCCTTGTGGTACCTATGAAGGTGGGTTTGTGTTTTTGTGGTTCATGATTGGTGAGGGTGGATGTTAGTCAGGGTCCTCAGGTGTGCATATGGTACATGGTGTTACATTACTTAACACATGGCATTCATGCCTCAGGTGGTGCTGCAGGGCTGCCTCTGTCGGATACACATACTACACTCTCTGTACATGTTTGGAAGCAGGTTGTGTCATGTTAGGCGTCCCTGTTACTATATGAGTGAGTCGGAGGGGGGTATCAGTCCCAGTGTTCCTACTGAGCCAGTGTATGTGCTATGTGTTGCCTCTTTGCCAAGGCCAGGGCATACTGGGCACGCCTCCTTCTGCCTACTGGGGCAAGGTCAGGTTGTTCCTCCTCCGAGTCACCCTCTGCCTGTGGTGGCCTTGGCAATGGTGGGGGTATGTTTGGCCCAGCCCTATGCTGGTCCTGCTGCAGCTGTTTCCACAGCATCATATTATGTAACATAGCATGTATCATGATCATTTGGGTACATGTAGTTGGTGTGTACTGCAAGGCTCCACCAGATGTGTCCAGACACCGGAACCGTGACTTGAGCAGCCCAAACACACGCTCTATGACATTACATGTTTGTGCGTGTGCCTCATTATGGCGTTCCTGTTCAGGTGTGTGTGCATTTCTGATGGGTGTCATCAGCCACGGCTCAAGTGCATAACCTGCATCCCCCACTAGGTGTCCGTGTGGGAAGTCCCCACTGGCAAATGATTGGTACAGCTGCGTCAGATGCCAGATGTGGGAATCATGGTAGCTCCCAGGGCAGCCAGCACACACATTCTTTATTATGCCCTGGGCATCACACACGACCTGGCCAGTTGATGGAGGGGAATCCCTTGCGGTTAATATAGGCTCTACCCGGCTCACCGGCTGGTGCTTTCATGCTTATGTGCGTGCAGTCTATTGCACCCAGTACCTCAGGGTATCCCGCTATTTGCTGGAAGAGATGCATATTGCTGGCCAATACCTCACGGGCATTGGGGAAATATACATGATCACCGACATGTGCTGACATGGCATCCAGGAACTGGTGCAGTACCCTGGAGGCTGATGCCTGTGATATCCCCATCATATCACCAGTTGGTCTCTGGAAGGTACCTGTTGCTAGTATTTTTAGGCCAACACATACCTTGGTTTCCACTGGGATGGGTTCCCCTCTGTTGGTTCTGTGTGTGAGACGTGGCCTGCACAGCTCAACAATTTGCTGCAGAAGGTCTCTGTCCACTCTGTAGCGCTCTACTATCTCCAGCTCATGTAACCCATGGTAGGTGACCCTGGGCCTGTATACTCTTCTCCTTCTCCTCACTCTGGGTTGTCTGTCAGCATCTGCATTGTCACCACCCTCAGCAATTCGCCTATGCCTGATTATAACAGCTTTGGCAGCCCCTAGCATTTCTGCTCTGAGTTCAACTTTTTCAGTTTTCAATTCTGATAGCTTACTCCTTTCTTGCAGTATCTCTTGAGAGAAACACCCTGCACTGCTGTTTGCAGTGTTTTAAGTGCTGGGCTGGGCTTCTAGTCTGCCTGTGTAATTGCCTGCTTCTAATTGTTATCACCAATTAACTCCAGCAGTATCCTCTGGCAGCTTCCTTGTAATCTGGTTGTTTCCTTTTTCCTCTCTGTTTCCTCAGGGGGAGCAATGTGCACACCAGCATAAGCACGCTCACAGTGACTTAAACGCGCGCACACATTCTTACATGGTTTGGACTTGGCTGATTCATGGTAAAACGCGCGCACATTGCCTTGCACATGTGCACGCCTGCGCAAACCATTGTAAACGGTTTGCAACACGCTCCCACATGTTGAACCTGCCTTACACGCGCGCACACGCACGCATGCACGTATATCAAGAAAGTTTGAGTGTAGGGATAGTGTGCACCCTCTATTTCTTGACTTTCCTAGTGTTCTGTTGGGGCACACCTCTCTCCCTGATGTCTGTCTGTCATCTGTCACGTTACACTGCCCTCCAATGTGATACATTTATTTCTATCATTCCCCCCGTGATGTCACCTACCTCTTACTCTGTTCCTCCCCCCTTCTGTAACTCTTACACTACTCGGAAAGTGCTCATTACCTATGTGGCAGTGTGATTCAGTATTGTAACCCTCATTTACATAGGATTGCCTAGTAATGTTTAGTTACATCTCTTACACTGAGCTTCCCCCCCTTGGCAACCACTACATGGTGGCCATATTGTTTTTGGTCTGCTAGTCCCTGCATTGTCATTCCATGTAATACATAAAACCCACAATTGTGAGCTTATAAGCTTCGGTTTTTACTTTTGAGCAGCGCACCCCGTTTGCGCGGGTGTGCGCTGCAGTTAAACATCAAAATCCCCCGAAAAAAAAAAAGTTATTTTAAATAATTTTGCATCATTTTTTAATGCCAATGGCCACATATTTGGCCATTGGCATGCTAGATGACACATATGCACCCTTTATTTGGAGCTGACATAGCTCCGTTGTCAATTTTGCAGAAATGTACTCAGTTGTCAGCTGAGTACATTTCTGCAGCTAAAACGTCCGTTACACGGACTGGTTTGGGCTTCCTGGATCGCTCAAATACCTCATTTGCATATCTTTGAGCTGCAAATGAGGTATTGAGCATTTCCACTCCCAGTCCGTGTAAGAGACGTTTTAGCTGTTTCTTACACGGAGGTTTGGGCTGTTCCTCGATCGGGAGGCTTACACGGAAGCTTACATTACTATTAAACTCCGTGTAAGCCTTCTTGAATCCACCAGAACGTCTTAACAGACTGTGATGAAAGGAACCCCAGTTTTTCCCCCTTCTCTAATAGTTCACTTGTCTCAATTTTAAACCATGCAAGAGGGTTGTAAGGGAGCTTAACATAAATTCTGTTGTCACACAGACGTTCAATTACCATGTTCTGGTAGCCAGCTTTATGCATAATAACCCAGTTACCACCCTTGTCTGCTACCCTAAAAATATAATCTCCTATCTGGCCACAAAGTTTGGAAAATTCCTATAATTCTTCTTTACATAAGTTAAATTGTTTACATTTGAATTTACTAATTTCTTTTTCAGTGTTATTCAACAACTATTTTTAAAACATAGCAACAACAGGAGACAATTTAGGGGGACAAAAGGTGTTTTACACATTAGATAAACTAGGAATCTTAAGTTGACCATAGCCAGTAACAAAAGCAGTGCTACATTCAATGCTTTCTTCAGTGCTGCAATTAAGTACATTTAAACTTTCATCATAGTCATATATAGATACATCTAACAATGAGTCTTCAGAATTTTTAGATATGGATGAAACATTTCTTTTTATGTTAAATAAAGTATCTCTAGAAAAATACACTTTCAAATGAAGTTTGTGACAGAATTTACTAGCTTCAATAAGTACATTAGTACAAGAGGGACATTTAGTGGGAACAAACTTAGCTCCCTTCAACAGCACACCAATAACTGTTTCAGAAAGTGCTAAATTTGTTAAATTAACAATTTTTAAATAATCAACATTATTACTTTGAATTTCATTGAGTCCATTATTAACAATTTGTGAAGATACATATTGCAAATTTCCAAAAATTAACGTTTCCCTTTCTTTTTCTATTTGCTACCTGTATCCCCATTGCTGCTGTGCTAAAAATGCTGAGAGCCCTGCGATGAACCCAATTGGTTCTCCTGACTAGCTGATCCTGCATTAGGCAGCATCTCAAAGGAGACATTCTTTTTTGACAAAGTTTCAGCTGAAGAATATGAAGAATCACGGCTAGATGATAAAAAACTGTTCTTTCTATTTTGCAACCTTCCCTGACGAGGGAAACTGCAAAATGAATACACAGAACCACTGACAAAGTCATTTATGTCCCTTTCTAGTATTTTCTTCTTTCTACCAATCATTTCAGCTTCCACTTTATTCAGTTTTTGTTTAATGTCACCAAATTTTGTGATAAAAGAGGGCTCAGACATTTTTTGTTTTAGTGAGCTCTCTCGTCTAGTAATCTCTTGCTGAACTTGTTTTAAAGTACACAAGTTCCTTTTCACTAGGATTTTTAACCAGCCCAAAGTACATTGTAATAAAACTTCACACCATTCTAGCAATAAATCTTGCTCTGCTTCTGTAAACCCTCCAGCTAGAAGTCAGTCTATACGTAGACTTCTGGGAGTTATATTTGAAACAAAATATTTCTCTAGCAGTTTAGTATCATAAAAAAGATTAAATTCTTTTACCATCAGTCTCTCCAGCTGTTCAAACTTCACTGACTGGTCATTATAACCTGCAGAGCTCCATGGATCAGCTCCAGTCAATTGAGATTCTCTCTCCTTAAGTACTTCCATGAACAAGCTATTTATTGCAGCTTCCATAATAACACCAGTCACCAAAAGAACTGGTAACACCAACAGTGCCACAGAATAAACACTTATCAAAATCAAAGAAAAAACACAAAAACCTAATAGATCCAAAAAGTGTACACAATACCAAACAGCTTTAATTGTGGTACCTCAGCATTTTGCCTTCAAGGAGTATCAACATATCAAATTCTAAAGCTTAAGTATACTAAACAATTAAACAATTGTGTTTCAAAATTTGTCTATACATCCCACTTTTAAAGTGACCAGTGCACATTATACATAGACACATCCCTTAGTCTTGAAAAAGTATTACATTTCCCATAGAATTTCAGCAGCAACAAAATTACCATGAATTCTACAGCAATAACATCATCAAAAAATTCAACCAAGTTTACATAAAAGATACAACATCCTCTCATAATGTGTGTATGAACTCATATAAAAAAATAAACACATACACACACATATATACATTTATGGACATATTATCAATGACATTTCTTCAAAAATTTAACAGCACCTCCTGATTTAATCCATGTGGGACCAAGGTTCTAAAATTAAAAATCAAAGTATTCTCCAGCTGTTTTAACTTATTAGCAAATAGAGTACCACTACTACAGTTGCTAGATGGTTGAGCTGATACACTAAAGAACAGGGAATCAAAGTTTCCTGAATGGGCTTCAATAAAATGTTCTGCACTGGACTGAAGCCTATATTACCCCTTCTAATATTTCCCAAATGTTCCAAAATTCTAATCTTAACTTTTCTTTTGGTCTGACCTATATACCATCTAACCTCATCACACCTACAACCCAGAATATATATAACACCACATGATTGACAATTAAACCTTGCGTGAGAGACAAATCTGTGCCCATTGATCATAGTATTGGACACATTTCTGAATCTATGGCACACATTATCTTCCACAAGGAAAAGACCCTAATGAACTATTCTGGGTCTGATTGGCAATTGGGTAGTTCAACAATTCTTTTAGGTTTAAAAATCTACCAAAAGAAAAAGTCACATGTATATGACAAACTACTTGACCTAGAAAAACGTAGTCATCAGAACAACTTGCTTATTAGAGGAATCTTTGAATCAATTCAACAGCCAGATCTAATGAAAAAAAAATTTGTATCTTCTATTACTTCTCCCCCATTGAAAAAACATAGAAAGCATTCCTATTGAGCATGCTCATTGTGTGCTTAGACAAGATCAAGATACACATTTCCTAGTGTAGTATATGCTTGGATGCTTAACTACCAAGACAGAGTGATTGTAATTCAAGCAGCTAAACAACAAAATGTTTCTTTTGGCAATGTAATAAAATATGTATTTCATAAAATATGCCTTTGGTAATTACACAATAGAGACATAAACTATCACCTTACTATTTATATTTAATACAAGATCAAATTCAAAACGTCATTCCTGGTACATCTCTCCTTCACCTACAACTCTACTAAATATTAAGCTGAATCTAATGATGAAAAAAGTGCATATTTACCCGGCTATTCCACTTCAAAGTTACTTGGCTTTTACTCTTACTTCAGTACTGAAATTGATAAATCTGAAACACTAACAGTGACAAAAATTTTAGTCAAACGGTTTGTACTGAAAATTGTAGAATAATAATCATAAGAAGAACTGAACGATTTAATCTTAAGTTCCAAGACAGCTCAAAATCAAATAAACATCTTCCTTTTCTTTTGCTATAATAACATATCGCCATCACAAAGTCATGCTCAGCATGGACAGAAGCCATGCAAGTTTACCTAAGTTTTTTTCTGGACTCCTTCTGTTCTGGTATTCTAACAAACCTATGTATTGGACGATCATTTAGTTCATATCAATTACTCAAGGTAATTGCTCTTTTCAACTTATTTGTAGTGATACTTCATGTTTATTCAATCTTTTATGAATATATTATGACTCCTTTGGTTACTACACCTCAGTAATCAAATACTATGATTACTTAAACCAACCACTACATTTGATACTTTCACTTGATTATACTTCATTTTTACTACTATTGCTTTACGAATGACTGGTCAACATCAAGCAAGTCATTTTGCAATAGTGTAACAGCTGCTATTAGACAAACTATATGATAATTATAGCAGACTAACTAATATTTCTCCCTTTTTTCCCTATTCCCTTCCAAAGCTGTTAGACGCTGGCAAGAGAGGTATAGAGTTGCATTAGAATGATGTGTAGACTGTATCCAAATGCTTAGGAAGTCATTCAGTGCTTTTAAATGTCCTTCTTGTTGTTATGACTTTTTAACAAGAAGCAAGTTCTCCTACATATACATGTTTATTATTATGCTTTTAAAATATTATTTTTGTGTTATCTACTCTTCCTAAGTAAGTTGTATAGGTGTTGGGAACACGTTTTTTAAGGGAAAAAATAGAATTGCTGTATAAAATCATCAGTCCACTATTTATAATATTTTATACACCTTTTTTTCTCACCATTTGAAAGTGCACCTTTGTATAATGATCCTATAAAAATAATCCATGGTTTTACAATATTTCATAGACTATTATTTCTTATATATAGATGTCACTCAACATTTTTATCTATACTTTACATATCTTAACTATGTAGTTCATATAATTAAAAATTGATAGCTGGAAAGTCAAGGGTCTGTAAGACCCCAGAAAAAGAAAACTTCTCTTACACTTATTATTCAAACCACAGGCACAAATCATGTTTTTACAGGAAACTCATGTGCTTCAAACTCAGTGGTGGAATATCAATAAAAATTGTTCAAAAACATAATTGCATCAGGTAAAGATATCAACAGATCAGGAATTAACATCTTACTTAAAAATACCTTTGATAGGAAGATTGTCCAAACTAACAGTGATGCTAGATGGTTTTATGGTATATGTAAGTTTAAAGAATTGAAAAAAACCTCTTGTTCTATTGAATTTGTATGCACCATGTATCAGCCAAACTTTATAATGGAATTGTTTAATTTGTTACATAAGTTTAAAAGCTGTTATCACATACTAGGAGGAGACTGGAATTCAGTAATTGATCCTCACTTAGATAGAACTGGCAAGTTCAACTCACCTGTAGTAAGCTCATTTCAAGGTATGCTACATGTAAAATAAAAATACCACTGCTCAGACCCTATTAGGTATGCAAATGTCCACTCAGATAACTACAAGTGCTACTCTCATTGTCACAAAATGTGGTCTAGAATCAACTCCTTTCTCATTTCTAGCTCACTCCTACCTATGGTTCTAAACCTAACAACCAACCCTCAGCTACTATTTAATCACTCTAAAATCCTTCTTCCTATAGAACTAATCTGCACAGAGATCTAAACAAAACTCTTCCTACATATAAACCAAAAATACATGGGATATTGAACTGTAATTTACTTGAAATTAATGAAATTCAGCAAGAAGTTAACGGTATGTTGCATGAAATTTATAACAAAATACTATCAGGTAATGATAAAGTTGTCATCCAATGGACTGCCTTTAAAACTGAATTAAGAGGGTTTTTTATAAGTAAAGCCTCATATAATAAAAAAAAGAAAGCAAGAAGAAAATAAAGTAAAACATTAATTAAAATTTTTTATAATTAATTGATCTAAACCCACCAAATGATATTAATGATCAAAAAATTAAAGCTATCCAAAATAAACAATAAACTATTTATTCAAATCAAATTTCATGGTATGAAAGCAATGTCTTGGCATCATACTCAAGCCCCTTCACAGCTTTTGGCTAGATTACTACAACTGTATAAAAAAACAACAATCACAGATAAAATGAAAAATACAATAATACTATTCTTACCACAGACCAATCCACAATACATGCATTTCATGCTATATATCAAAAGATACATCCTAACCCTAAAAACAATATATTGAAAACATCATTAATTATCTAGACACAATTAACTTTCTTGAATTAAACAATGACCAAAAAAATTTATTAGAAAATCTCATTAGATTGGATGAAGTAAATAAGGTTATTTATACTCTGAAGCTACAAAAATCTCATGGCCCAGATGGTTATGGGGCAGAATTTTTCAAATCCTTTGAACAAAATATTACCATAAATATACTTATCCTATTTAATTACATTATTCCAAATGGTATTAAGTATCTCTGTCTCAATTAATCTAAAACTATTTTGATTCCTAAACCAAAAAAAACTTCAAAATCCCCTCCAATCTATAGACCAATAGCACTCATTAACCTAGATATAACCTAGATATAAAACTCCTGGCAACCATATTTGCAACTCTGATCTGCGATATATAACAATAAGTATCCTTTTTCTGCGCATTTAAAGTGTTTTTTTGATTGTATCTGCTTTATTTTCTGAAAAAAATATATATATACTTCTTTCCTGCCTTTCTAAGCTAGTATAGTCCAGTTTTCAGATCAGTGCTGAATTCAGGGCTGTGTTACAAATCTCTATGTTTGCCCATACCTTACTTGCTAGGAGTGGTTTCAGCCCAGAAATTAGTAGTTTGTTGGCCATTTTGGGCTAATTTCTATCTCTTTAATTTCCCTGCTATAAATACCGCATTTGCACAGTTTTGCGCCCCGGGCAGCGCCGGTTAGCTAGGGTAAAATTGTTCCCAGCTCCACAAAGTCTCCTCTTCAATTTTTCCCTTGGAACTAGACAAACTTTCATCTTAAGCACTCAAGTCATTCATTTCTCAGCTCGGCACTTGCTCAAAACTTATAGCAAGCACTTATAAACCCTAGCACTAGACCCTCCTGTACTGTAGAGAAGGACAAGGCTCTCTATTCGACCTTACCAGCCATCCAGTAAAACAGTTCATTGTACCTATCCAGGCATGTCCAAAGGGCAGTTTCAGTTGTACTCTCCAGTCCAACTGGTGAATCTGGGCATTTTGAGGCAATGTTACAACTGCCTCATGTACACAGACAACCCTCTCCTCCTACCACCAAACACTAATACATGCGAGAGATGCAATTATACACCCAAACTGGAGGCTAAGCTCTCTCAACCCAAGACTGCATCAGACAGTCAAGAGGAGAAGGGAAATACTTGCATTATACCACCAGTCTCACATAGACCCATTAAACCAGCACCGGCAAAAAACACAGATAAATACATGAAAACATACTCGGAGGCTCTAAATAAAAATCTGCAAAACCAACAGAGACCTCCAAAGCAAACATCCAAGCAACCTCCATCTCCCAACACAAACTATGAAACATACTTCACAAAACCAGTGTGCCATGCAATCACAGCCCTTAAGGCAAAATAACTTACCCAACATACTAGTAATAGGTGATTCTATAGTCAGGCACACTGACATCCCACTCACTAGGCTGAATAAGGAGAAGGTTACTGTTAGCTGCCTGTCGGGTGCCAGGATCCGCCACATAACACAAGCACTCAGGTCACTCCAGAATAAGTACAAATATGACTCTGTCATTGTCCATGTTGGTGTGAATGACCTGAGCCGTACCTCCCTGGACTACATGAAAAGAAACATGGAGGAGCTCTCTGATCACATAGCCCAGGCCAGTATGACCCTGACCCTGAGTAGCATCCTGCCCTCACCAAGAATGATACCACAGTATAAAGAAAAAATTCTCGATTTCAACAATTGGCTAAGTTTCTGGTGTCATTCAAAGGGGATCCAGTGTCTGTCCACCTGGGATGACATGCTTGACAAGCCACGCTGCTTCACTAGAGATGGCTTGCGCCTGTCATGCTTAGGATTTCGAATACTGGCCAAGGCTCTTGCCACCCCCATAGTGCCTTTTTTAGGCAAGGCTCAAAAGACAAAACCACTGCCGCAAATAGCACAAGTAACAAAAAACTGAGGGTAATACTACTCAATGCCAGAAGTCTAAACCTCAAAAGGCATGCACTCGAGGCACTCCTCAGTATGGATAAAATCGATATATGTGCAGTAACAGAAACCAGGTTTAAGGCTCCAAAGAGCACCCCAGCACTACCAGGCTACAACTCATACCATACATTTCGGCCACAGAACCCAAACTGAAATACAAAAGGCGGGAGTGTATCCATATTCATCAGGGATACCCACACTTCCAGATTAGTGGCACAGCACGATGCTTCAGAGATCATCCACGTGAAACTAACAATGGGCAAAACTGTAATTCAAATTGTAGCTCGCTACAGATCCCCCATCATGTCCCAGGACCCCCATTCCACATTTCTGGAAACACTGGGAAACATAAAGGTCCTACCAAACACCCTAATATTAGGTAATTTCAATTACCCAAACATTAACTGGGAGAACTATTCAAGTACTAACTTCCTTGCTCAACATTTCCTAGAATTTATAAACTCAAACACCCTGGTTCAACTGGTCAACACTCCCACCAGAGGTGACAACATATTGGACCTGGTCATCACCAAAATGGGCGATCAGTGTTCCCCACCAGAGGTCAACCCCTCACTGATTAGATCTGACCATAAACAAATCACTTTGGATATCCACATTCCACCCCCACCCCCGGACAAGGAAACCACTGTGAAAAACTTTTCAAAAGCAAACATCACATAACTTAACACTGAGGTGGAAAGCTTCAAAGCCCACATGCTGAAGGATAACACTGTCTAAGCTGCAAAATCCTTTACTAATGCATTCTATGGGCACCTACATGAATGAATAGATCATGCCATCCCAAGCAAAACCAAGACTCACTCTTCCAAGAAAAGGAAACCAGTCTGGTGGACTCCTGCCATAAACAAGCTATAGAATAGGAGGAGGAAACTAGTACAGAAAAGAGTAAATTCCCAAGAAGAGAAGACATCCCTGATCAGTATCAGCAAGAAACTATGATCCCTCATATAAAATCATCTAAGGTGAGGTTTGAAAGAAAAATTGCCAAGGACTCCAAAGCTAACCACAAAGCATTCTTTAGCTATGTCAGGAATATAAGTGGCAATGGTCAGATCTGCTCGGAGTTAGTGCAGAATGACACAAAATACACTGAACCGACCAATATCACCAACATCCTGGCAGACAGGTTCAGCGCAAACATCACCCCCCTCTCACCCCTAAAAGGGCCCATAACCATACCAGAAGAATGTAGAGTCCCTGAAATCACAGACACTCAGGTTAAAAAAGCCCTCTCCAAAGCCAAAAACACAGCATCAATGGGACCAGACGGTGTCCCAGGCTGTGTCCTACACAAACTCAAAGATGAACTAACCCCTCACCTAAACACACTGTTCAAACTCAGCCTCTCCACAGGCTATGTACCCAAAGAGTGGCGCACAGCAACGGTTATTCCACTCCACAAAGGTGGAGCCACAACAGACCCCGGGAACTCTCGCCCTATAAGCTTGACTAGCTTTGTCTGCAAGGCTATGGAGCACATCATCATAGAACTCATTAACAGAGACATTGGGAACCTCCAAACACTGGACCCTACCCAGTTCGGCTTTGTTAAGGGCAGATCATGCCTCCTAAACCTGGTGGACTTCTTTGAGGCAGTTACCAAGGCTATAGACGAGGGAAAGGTGGTACACACAGCCTATCTAGACCTTGCTAAGGCCTTCAACACCATTCCCCGTTCTGGTATTATAGACAAGCTCACCAGCCTGAACATAAACCCCTACATCACAAGATGGGTTGCCAACTAGCTCACGGACAGAATCCACATGGTGAGAGTTGCGGGAGCTAGGTTCGCATCTAAACAGGTTACAAGTGGCGTTCCCAAGTGCTCAGTCCTAGGACCCCTCCTGTTCGGTATATACTTCTCAGAGGTACAGGCAAACACAGGAGAACTATGGTTGACCAAGTTCACAGATGACTGCAAACTAGGGGCTATAATTGACTCTCCGGCTGACACAGACATCCTCCAAAAGGGTCTCAATGAGGCGAATACCTGGTCAAAAACATGGCCGCAAGCTAAATGCCAAAAAGTGCATAGTCATCCCCTTTGGAAAAAAACAAAGTGCCCACAAACTATCACATAGGTGGTAGTCCCCTAAATACAGAAGATGTAATAAGGGATCTGGAGACACAAGTAGATAGTAATCTCACCTTTGATAATGTATGACAACCTCCATGGATTCAAATATGGCATAACATATTAAAAACATACAAATTAATATTTGGGAAATTCCTTTCTTTAATCAGGAGCAAATAAAACAATTCAAAATTCATTCCTTTGACTAACATAAATTCTTTTAAAAATGAAATGCACTGGCTTGATTTAGAAGATCGTTACTATTTTTACAACCATTAAATAAAACCAAAATCTATTATTAAATAATAAACTAGTTGATTTAATTCATTACCCTAAACTAAAGAACTGCTGTGTTTTTGATCTATTCAAGCATGCAGACAGTTCATATGAACAGAGCAGGGTCCACCTACAAATCCCTAAGAGATATATGCCCATTATAAACCAGATCATGCACATCTTAAGAAATAAATATACATTTATTCAACAACATCTAAATATTTTTTTTCTAAATCAACTTCTCAATACCTTTCTTCAAAGAAAAGCTCTTTCAACAGCTTACAAGTGTGTGATTCAATATAAATTCAATAAACATTTTTTTCAAATATTTGGATCAAATATGAGGCTACATAGGGTCTATATTAGATAATCGAATGTTTAAAAGTTCGACTGTCATATGGTCGACACCATGTGATCCAAATTTTAAAAGTTTGAACATCTAATAAAAAAAAAATAAACTGCACAAATAACCTACCTGAACATTTTAAGCAGGGTGGCAACCCCCCACACACCCCACTCTTTAAATATAAGAACTCTGAGATAGCACAACAGTGCAGAAAAGGGAAATCTTCCCATTCTGTGCTGTACAGAGATTTCCATTAAAACATTCAAACTTTCAAAAATTTGATCATATGGTGTTGACCATATGACCGACGAACTTTTGAAAGTTCAGTCATCTAATATAGACCCGCCTGCATATATATATATAATGAAGAAATGAGAATTTCTATAAAAATTTTAATCTATATCTCATCCAAGAAGCGCTTACACAGTTTATGATTCTTAACAATGCCTATTTGACCCTGGCCAAAAAAGCATGTTTTTTTGTTTTTTTTTTTTTGTAATTGCTTTGCCATTTGTCAAGACTATGGAGCTGTAAATGCTGATACTGTATATTGTATATTTTTGACAATGTAAACATTCTAAAGACCTCTGTGATGTGCTTTTTAACAAAATTCAAAAATTAATACCTAATCAGGAAATTATTACATGCCACTCTGCCATTTTACATATCCCACATTTTCCAATTTTAAGCAGGACTTATTAATTATGATATGCTGTTTCACTTTATTTAAGCTATATTTTACCAGAAACTAGAAAAACTTAAATACCATGAATTTGTGAAACTTTTCAAATATGGCAATTAAATACCTCAGAGTCATGAAATTCTTCAACTCATCAGACATGAAAAATAAAACAAATATATTAATAAAAACAGTTTTAGTACTATATTAAATATACTAAGTTGACAATTTACTTTCTTGCCATACCAGTACACTCTACATTATAAAACCAGAATTTGACTTCATCTTCTAACATCCTTATTTCTATTCATTCAAATACTCATATGTCAAATATTTTCTACATGTGTTTCAAATGAACTACATTTCCAAATTACTCTCACTGATCGCCAGTTTAGAGTTCTGTTATCGACTTAGTAGTGGTGTTACTTCAAAAAGAACCAGCTACTTACATTCTGATTTTTATTGTGCATATTTACATAGTTAGCGATTATGTTTTATTGTCTTGCTGTTATACCCATCACAGGCACCATGTTTTTAAGTATGACTGCAAATGTTCTATGTATATTTTACAAATATCATTATGTTAGTTTTATCATAATGAAAATTCAACAAAAATGTTTATTCAAAAAAAGAAAAGATAAGGCATCTACAGTTCTACTCTTAGCCGGATGGTCAGTCTATGAAATGGAAACTCTGATCAGGTTGAAGAAGAATACTGAGTGGAAAAGATAAGGCATCTACAGTTCTACTCTTAGCCGGATAGTCAGTCTATGAAATGGAAACTCTGATCAGGTTGAAGAAGAATACTGAGTGGACGCTTCTTTCTCGGTTTCAGGCTGTGTTGATATGCAGGACCATGAGCTGAACTGCCATTTTTCTTTTTTAGAAGACGCTGATGTAGTCACTGTTGGTAACACCTACATTACTACAGGTGGTTAATGAGACAGGGATGGTTGCCACAGATGTGACTTGAGTGCTGGTTGTTGGTTCATTCACACTCCTTATTTATCTGAAAAGTTTCCATCACTTTATAGCTGATATAGCATATCGGAGGTAGTCTCTCATCCATAAAATTATAAAGTGCTGACACTCATCTCTCTCACATTTCTAAACATTACCTTTTGCACTATGCAGCTTTAATTGTTACTTTTACTCAAAAAGATGCAGTGCAGATTCAAGTATAGTCCTGAAACTTAAAATATTAATACTGATCCAATGGTTTTATTTGTTTATTTACTTATTCATTAATTTCATTCATTCAATCATTCATTGTTAACTGGATAGGTAGGCTAGGTATGGGATCATTTTCAGCCATGACCCAAGTACATTTGTACAATCAGAGTCAGTGTAGTTGTATCCTGAAATTTAGGCAAAAATGTGAAATCCTTTCCAGCATAGAATCAGAAAGAGATGGGAAATTATGAATTAAATCATTTAGATGATAAAATCCTATACAGAAGTAAACATCATGACTTTTTTACTACATTGGTTCTGTGTATCATTTTTACATAGTGACATAAAACAAATTGGACTAAAGAGGCAAACAGTGCAGCTGAAGCCCTGTATGAACTTATATAATTTCTTAAAGCAAATTAAAGCTGCTTTAGTAAAAGTAAAACATAAAGGAAAGCTTGTCTTTGCAAACATCAACAATACATTGCAAGACTAGCTAAAACCTGCAGAAAGTTTATTATTCTGTCTCTTCCACCCTTGCAGATAAATTTCTCTACTTCCAGGATAGAAAGCAATTTGGATGTTTGGTGGAGAGGTCTGTTGTTGTTGTGTCTTTCAGCTTTTCCCGGTTAGGGGTCGCCACAACGGAACTCCGGTCCGCTAATGATTGGCAGTTTATTTTTACGTACCGAGTTGCCAGCCCTGCCGCACAACCTTCAACGAAGGGACGCCCATTCACCCATGTCTCCACACAGAAGACGCTCTAGCTGAGAGTCAAACTGGACAGCGTGTAACTATGAGGCGACAATCTATTTGCAACTTGTGTACTTACATTGCAGCAGAGAAGTTTACATGTAATATGTATATAGGATAACTGCAGAGTCTTCTGTATGCAAACACCAATAAACTACATATCTCCAGTCATGGGTTCATAGGATTTTAGTAGGCAGACAATCTTGGTGACCATAGGCCTAGGCATGCAACTCAAAGAGTTTAGATGGTGAATCTGCCACAAGATTCAGTGAGGACCATACTGTTTATCTTCAGATTTATGACCAGTCTTATGCATAGGAAAACTAGGCAGGCACTTAGGGTGCTGCCTGTGCAAGGGTGTTTTGCTTCCTTTTATTTAATTTATTTCCCAGGTAAAGGAAAATAAATAAATAAAGGGGAGAAAAGTATCCTTAGCAAAATAGTGTTGTATGGGGGAGGTCATGAGTTGTTAATCCTTGCTGAATAGACAGTCCACAAACATTCAATGTTTAATGGAATGAATTGCCAGCAGTAGCTGCCAGAGGGAGTATGAGTTGATTTCCTTTTTTAAATTTTGGCAGGCAACCAGATATATGGTCAAACAGGACACATTTGCAGTGCGAAATGTGAACCTATTGAAGTTCTTGATGCATTTCCATTCCTCAACTGTCTTGAGTTTTTTAGAACATTATTGACATTGTTTCATATTTCTGTCCTCTCCTTCATAAACGTTTTGATGTTTTTCTGGTATACTGATGAGTGTTACGATCAATCCATTACAGCAGATGTTAATGTTTCCTACTTATTATTAAGAAAATCCATGCTGATGTAAAACTTGTTCTTTTATTGACATTCTTTTGTATTTTTGTACTGTTTCTATTGAATTTGTTTATTTTTCTGATAACATCAATGTTAGCACTTCATACTTCTTTTTAAGAAAATCCATGTTGATACAAAGTATGTTGACTTTTTTATTCTTCAGAACATTCATATTAATGCAAAGCCTGCTGTCATTCCTGTCATCTGTCCCAGATTATGCAAAATATCTCGCATATCGACTCATATTTTTGCATTGTGCTTCATACAATTCTTGATTTTCCAGTAAATAATTGAGGGTTGCAGTCAGTAAATAATGCCAAACATCAGAGATTTATAATTCTTATTCTTCAGACCCTGGCAGAACCTTGCCTGATGGCTCCTCTGTCTGTACTCATTCGGTCCATTTGTTCTGCGGTCATGAGAACTAGGGACTCAGAATGAGGCAAGAGCCCAATGAGCATGTGTTCCTACCCAGGAATCCCCCATAAACACAGCCACTCACGTTGAGAGTCAGGTGGTAAGTACACGTCCTAATACACTGTTGTCTGACCCAGCTAAAGTGTGTTGAAAAGGTGGAGATAATGCTTAATAACAAGACAAAATGGGAGACAAAAGTAGAAAATAATAATGTAAATGATATAAAGAGGTTGTGGTGTGGGAAACTGTGAGGTGGAGATACAAGGGGATGTGTGTATATGGGCCATGGGCAGTGGGAAAGGGCAACATGAAGTCCTTTGCCTAGGGCACCATTTCACCTAAGACCAGTTTTGCCCGTAATAAGCTTGTGGGTACCTGTCTTATCCCTCCAGTCATTAAGGCAGAACTTGAAGAAGACCAATATATATTATGTGACACAAAAAGGGAGTTTTTTTCCATAGGTAAGGAATTCTTTGGGTGAAGAACCAGTCTCTTTACGAGGTCCTAGATATGTTGCAATGATGGCTAAGGTCTTTAGAGTTAGTGTTTTAGTACTACCAGTAATATTGAAGTGGGAGAAACGTTTAATTTGGGCAGGACCATTTATAGCCTGGAAGGTGAAACAATGATCACAATGTAGGAGCTGGTATTAGAAACAGAAAAGTGAGAGGGTTTTTCATCTCTCTGAGCAGTTAAAGGAACTTAGTTTTATGATGTTCTTCTTCTTGTCTTTCTTTCCTTTTTTTTTTGCTAGGTAGTAAATACTGTGTTTAACCTTACTGAAGCCACTAAACTATAATGCTTCTACTTCTTTGCTAGAAGCATCAATTAGTTTCATGGATTCATAGACTGTTAGTAAGCTAAAAACCTGGGACCCTTCTAAGCCTA
This sequence comes from Protopterus annectens, assembly GCF_019279795.1. NCBI lineage: Eukaryota > Metazoa > Chordata > Ceratodontiformes > Protopteridae > Protopterus > Protopterus annectens. The sequence goes on from NC_056728.1 coordinate 425,985,100, forward strand.
GAGAAGATTTCCTGAAAGAATATTGATGTCTTGTATCCAAATAGGATATTGAGGGCCAGACATTTATAAGCTACCTCTGTCCACAAGGGACAGAAGTGCCAGGCCCGGTATAAATTTCCTATTTCCCATCCACTGGTCTAGGTTAGATTTAAATTGGGTAATAGATGAGCTCAGTTTCATGCGGATAGAAAGCCTGCTCCATAGGAGGGACAGTCTCTAGAACACTTATTTATCTCTCCAGCATGTTCTGTTTAAGTCACAGGCAAAATTCAGGTCCATAGACCTTGTATTTCTGACACTGTTTGACTTACAAATAAAGTTTACAAGCTAAAAAAGCAAACTGAAGTAAGAGCCGCAAAAGCTCAATGGCTTACAAACCCTGGTCTGTTCAAAACAAGTTGCAAATCTCAAAAAAATACAGTGTAATAGATAGGACAATTAAAAGCCTTTCATTCTGAGCCAGTGCCCCCCTTAAAAGCAGAATTGCATTATCTTCTTAAAGCCTTTAATTTTAACAGACTGGAAATGGAAATACACTCATTAACACCTGGCCAAACATCAGCCTGAAACACCAGGGCTGGTTCAAGATTCCATGATACAGTGTCTACAAAACTGTGATCTGTACAAAAATAGTTTAGTTATCTACCTAGATGTCTTCAACTCTTTGGTATTTCACATAATGCAATCATTAAGAAACTCCAACAGGTATAAGTCAACTCAGATATTATATACTGGCCTGCATCATAGTTAAAATGTAGGGAACAATGCACTGTCATACATGGTATAGCATCAATATAGATAAAGGCTGCATTCAGAGTACCTCAAGGATCTATACTGTGAACTAGTCTGCTTAACTTATTTTTTTTTAGATTTTTGGTCAAATACACAGATGACTACAAACAGCAGTTACAATAGAAAATATAGAGAACATTGCAAACTGAATAATTTCTTAAAGATAATTGTATTGTGGGCACTGACATTAGATTAAGGCGTAATTGAAAAAAATAAAGTAACGTCACATGGAAACCTGAGTAACATTAAAATTGAGGTTAATAATCAACTTGAAGTTGCTGCAAGTATTAAAGAGTAACTGTAGAACACTGTCTGCCATTTAAAAAACATATTTCAACATTAAATCAAGGGCTATGAGACAAATGGTTTATGAATTCAGGGTCATAGAGGTCAGAGACTCAGTAGCTCTTTGTGTTTATATATATATAAACCTTGATACTACAATCCCCCAGGCAGCCCCTGCTGGGGGACCCCATACCAGCCAATCTAAGATACATTTGTGGATATGCATCTAGTTGTCTAGTTTATGTTCAAAGGTAGATAACGAGTCGCACTGTTTAACATACACATGAAGTTTATTCCAGAGGTTTGGAAGCAACTGAGTTATAAATCTGTCTTTCCAGCATGTTTTTGTTTTTTTTTATCTGTTGGTGAAGATTTAGATCCCTGGTTCTAGTACTGAACTTGTAGGAAAACAGGAGTCTCAGGGCAATTGGATATCTAATGGCATGGTAAACTAAACAGAGATCTCCCTTCACAGGCCTTCAAAACAATGAGAAAAGGGATAAAGCTTCCAGCCTCTCTTGGTAACTTGAGGTCCTTAGGACTCTGGTCTTTTTGGTTAGGAACCTTTAGGGGTGTTTCTTTTTGTTTTATTATGTTTAGTGAGATACATCCCAAAGGGGGTATTGCAATTGATAACTGGTCTGATTAATGTTGAGTATAAGGAAGGTTTACCTCTTTAGATATTGATGATGTTCCTTTGGCAATTAGCTGGGATAAGTAAAAGGATTTCTTGACAACTATTGTTACATAATGGTCAAAAGAGAGGGACCTATCCACCCAAAACCTACATGTTTGTTTTGTAGAGGTATTCTGTCTAGATGGTATGATGAGAGGAGGAAGTGTTTACCAAAACTGATGACACTACTCTTGTTAGCATTTACTTTGAGCCCATTTTCAACACACTGTGAGTTTACAAGGGCAAGTGGGTGTCACAGGCTGACTTAGCAATAACCCCCAGTTTCCAACTGCCTGTAAACGTTGTTAGCCATTTACAGTTATTGGGACACTGCCAGCACAGCTATCTTGAATTTTGTAAATAATCATATCTCATTTATGAATATTAATATGATTTACATGCTTGTCTTACAGATGTAAAAGAACTGTATGTTATGTACTGAGCTTCAAGACTGTAACCATGGTGTACCCTACTGGAAAAGAACAGAAATGTATATAAACTATATACCTGTGCAAATGTATGTTTTAATAGTAGAAGCTGTTAACTTGCAAAACATCAAGAAAATAAGTTGGAATCCAAATGTTTTATGATTGTGTTATCTCTCAGTTTCAATGCAGCAAGCAGACACAATGTCTAGAGCTAGAAGTTTTTCTATTGTCTTGAAAGTAATTTTAATTAATAGGTTTAAAATGTAAAGTGTTTTATTGCTTCCTAGCAGCTGCACATTTGAGAGATATGTACTTCTCACACATAGATGATAAAATTTTGTTGGTGTCTGTTAGCCTAGGAACTGAAGGTAGGTGACAAAGAGTGATGTCATCCAAGATGACCCAGCAGTAATGTTTGTTAGCAATTTAAGAACTCTCTCAGAGAAAGCCTGTGCATTTTGTACCTTGTCTTGGACATAGAAATATCCATTCATCATCATCTCCATTTGCCTTGGTCTGTAAGTAAGTTATTTAGGGCATAGTATCTTTTAGCTATAGATGTGAATATAGTAAAGATTAGTTGAGATGTTGTATGTATTCATTTGAGACTGTCCTGCTGTGTTGTTTTAAAATATTTCCTGTGATTCTGAACTCTATAGTTACTGTGTTGATTGAGTATTGTCTTGTTCTTTTATTATGTATTATTAAATATATTTAAACCTTTTAATTGTTGCTGGTTTATTTAGAGTTATATAACCTCTTAGCATACTTGCATATGTATTTAGTGACACTGTACAGGCAACTCCTAAATAGCCTTGGTCTTGGTCACATTTACCATTTGGATAATAGTAACATTACACAGTAGGACTGGCCTCCCTTTGTAAGGGGCTTTATAGTAGCTAATAAGTAAGGGTTGGTGGCAGTGATAACTACCTTATAGTCTGGGCAGAAGGGACATAGCTAGCAAACCTGTGCCAGCCTTCCCCAAGTGTGTGTTTATATATGAATCAAGTCTCAAAGTGTGTGTGTGTGTGTGTGTGTGTGTCAGCTACTTGGGCAGGGACACGAAGCACTGGTTGGACAGAGAGGGTGCTGGAGGTCTTGGCTTGACCCCTTAGCTGAAATCTTAATCCTAAAGGTGTGTTGGTGGGGAGTCTTACTGGGGATCTGGAGAAAGAGGGAGAAACCAGCCCCAGACTGACTGTGATCTCTGTGTGCTCTTAAGGGAAATTGTACTTTACTGTGTGTGTACTTGTCATCCTCTCATTGTATACATCCCTCACTGTTGCCAGTAGTGAGGATTGAGGCTCCTTGATTACTGGGCCAGTGCAGGGGCGTCACAGTTATAGTTAGTTATGGATCTATAATTAGGCCTATAATTTAATATACAATGGTTTTCTACCAATAGACAATTGAGATGGAATTCAGAAACAGTTGTCTTGTCAGGAGATTTTTCTCTACACAGTGTGGGAGCAAGTCAAACACATTGAGCCAGTGTAATGATGTTAATTGTGCCAGAGTAATGATAGAGTAATGAGCAATGATAGTAAAATGAGGATAACTGACAATACAACTGAAATTTATATATCTTACGATGAAAGATGTTAACTCCAGAGTTGTTGACTGCAGCTAAAACTTACAAGAAGAAGACCAAAAAACATATACAAGGTAGCTGCTGTATAGTAAACTTGTGTAAGCAAGAAGTTGTTATTGCTGCCGGTAGCCACATTGCTGAGTATCATCACCCACAACAATGCAGTGTCATCCATCAGTGTCGAACATACCATGCCCTTGGTGACACTGAAATTATGGACTGCTACCATGTGAATAGGCATTATGCAGGAGCTGGCTAAGATGTATGCAAGTCTGTGGGATGTGTGAAATACCTTCCCTTGTATACACCAAGGTATGTATGACTTTGAGAATACTAGCTAAATGGACCTTTAAGTGATAAATGGGGACACACTGAGTGTGTTACAGGCATCTGCCTGAAGGATATATCACCATTTCCTCAATGTCATGCTACAAGTGGAGGAGCATATGTGTTTTCCACATATAACAGAGGGGAAATGGACACCATGCATGCTGTTTATGACTTAGCTCATTTTTTCTGAGGTACTAGAGGCCATACACTTCATCACATTGCAATAAAGGTCCCACCTAGTGACCAGGCATGAAACTATAGTAAATGTAAAGTGTTTTACATTATCAACCACCAGGTGGGCTGTATTTCAGAAAACATAATGTGCACTGTGTTGCAAAACCATGCAGGTAATGTCCAGAACTCCAACATACAACAAACACTTGACCTACACCAAAAGGTCATGCAGGGTGACTTTAGCCATGGGCATCTTATTGATGACGCTGGATATGCCCTGCAGACAAAGCTATTGACAGCTATTAGACATCCTCAGACCATGGTAGAGAATGGCTACAACACAGCTCTGTCACTGACCAGGGTCATTGTTGAATATGTGTTTGTCCTGCTGAACATAACTCTTAACCTCTTAGTCAAAGAAATCTGGACAAAGCCTAAAATAACAGAGAAACAAAGGTCCAAAAATAAGGATAGCTTTTAAATATTGCTCCTATAAACTTAGAAATTTGCTAGAATGACTTGATTTTTTGTTATAATGCATTTTTCTGAAGGAGGTGAAGTCTGAAATCCAAATGTATGCCATTATTATTGGCTTCAATCCTTACAGATTTGCAAGAAAACCACAAATTTAATGAAGGACAGGCCAAAAATCGAAGGTAAAAATCTGGACATTCTGAGAAAACCTGGACAGTTGAGATGTATGTGGTGTGTTTTAGCAATGTTATTGTTTGTGTGTGTCAGTCATGTATGGGGAGTTAGGAGACTATTTAAAATCTTAAAAATGAATAAACCAACTAAAAAAAAACAAAAGTAATGGCAAGTGGCAACCAAACAAAGCAAGTAATGAATCTGAGGAAGTCCGAGCATTGGTCAGATGAAAAGTGCTTTATGTGCATGGAATACAATACTTGGATTTTAAAGGAGTATCTTACTTGCTTTGTTTGGTTGCCACCTGCCATTACTTTTGTTTTTTGAGTTAGGAGACTATAGAGTGGCTAAGGAGGGAGTACTGTATCCATTACACCAATGCAAGTGTATGGTAGTGGGCTGCGTATTGCAGTGAGCACTGTAGATTCCTGTGCTGTGATGGAGCTCAAAAAGATGTTCCACCACTGTGTCAGTATCTGAGGGACAGGTAATAGATATCTATATGTGCTGACCGTGCACATCCTCATCCACAGGGGCACCTCTTCAAGTAAGGTCAAAGGCACAATCCACACCATGCTGACAATATGGATGTGGCTGCCATCATCTTCAGAGCTGGGCAGTTCCCTGACATCAGACAGCTGTATATCCATGATGGAGGATCTTAACAAAGCAATACCTGAGCAAGGACAGATGGACATTACCCATACTAAAACCCTTCACCAATAGCTGCAGCCCCTTTGAATAAAATAGTACAACATAATGCAGTGATACAGGAAAATAAAGGGGTAGCATATCTTGTACCACTGGCCACTTAACTTGAAGGTCAGCTGTTCCTGCATAATGAAGTACATGGTTGTATGTTCTACTAAACCACACACTGAGTTAGTATGGCAGATGATTATCCATGGCAAGACATACCAACCTGGGACCTCACCAACAGATATGCAAGGTGGCCTGTTCATCTCTGGACCAATGCCTAGCCCTCCACAGAGGATAAAGGGACTGTCAAAACCCCAATGAAGAAATGGCTGGTACACCTCCATCTTTGTTAGTAGCAGTTCAATCAATACAGTGTCTCTCATCACCCTCTGCTGCTGTGTAGGTTGCCCAAGCTTATTGCACTGATCATATTGGTGGCCCATCATTTGACTGGATCATATTTTTTTTTTTGGCCACCAGTAACATTTATGTCATTAATGACATCTCACTAGGCACAGTCATGGAATAACCAGTCAGAGTTTTCATGGCTGATCATCCATTGACCACAGAGATAGAAGGCCTGTAGCAATATGTCTTCCTCTGCATGGGAGCATGCATTTCTCTTGTTTTCTAGGATGTGTCACTATTATCTGAAACTGAATGGAAAAAATGCCTGTGAAAAATGTTGCAGTCTTATCTGACATAACTCTACGCAACTACAAACTCTGGGGGGCAGGTGTGACAAGAACTGTGTGGCATTGAAATATATAGCAGAGGTTATTCACATATAGATATGGCATACATGGGAAGGTGCACTGTGAGTCCAGTCATGGTGTGTTTAACACATGTTGTATGTGTACCAGGTATCCTGAAGGATGACACAGAGCACAAATATAATATTATGTGACATTGATGATAGTATTTGTAGGTACACATGCTCTATACTCAGAGATATATCCCTAAATTGTCTGCGCACATCCTTTTTAGTAGGTAAGTGCATAGATCTTACCAGCCCCAAATCCACCCACCCAAGAAGAAACACATGACACTGAGATTTGAACTTAGATCATTGGATTCAAAGTCCAGATGATGTTACATAATGGTGACATATAACATCCTGCTATAATATTCTACTGTTGGAAAGCATAACTGCTAGACAGACAATTGAGAGAACATAACCTCAGTCTACATGTCAATTAGTCCAAACAGGTGAATGCATGGAGTCCATATATTATGGTACACCAAAAACACTACATTGACCTGACAAGTGTTGTCAAGTGGTTGCATGCATGAACAATGCAAACTGGTGGGGGAGTTATGTAACAAGTGATGAGAAATGTTGGTGTTTGTTCTAGATGGACAATTATTATGAGTTAGGATTTTGAGTGAAGGGAGGTAGCTGTTTGGTGTGTGGTTTTGTTGGGATCCCCATATAGAATGGTAGCTATGTTACAATTGGCACCATATTGAACATGCTTCATTCTGAAAGCTGTCACTGTTGGTCATACTTTCCCTTAGCCATGCACATATATGTATTGTTATGATCATATTAATTTGGCTGGTGGGCATCCCTTCTCCTTATAGTGTTTATAGGGAGTCACAACTTTTAGTGGACAACAGTATCATGGCACCTACACATACATACACACACACACACACACACACACACACACACACACACACACACACACACACACTTAAGACAGTAGAGCCTGTGACACTGCACATATGCCTTCCCATCTTCACCAGGGATAATGCAGCTAGGCAGAAGTCTCTGACATCTCATAGTAGCATATGTACTGAATGTTTAGCAAGCATATACATGGTCCTTTAATAAGTCATATGACACATAGCTAATGGTGTTTTTTTTTCTGTTCTTCTCCATCTGTTTATCACTTTTATTCTTTTTACTATTTTGTTTTGTGTTTGTTGTTTTATTTTTTTTTTCATTTTTGCTTCAAATTCCACAGCATCTTACTTGGCTTTGACAGTGACACAGCCCTGTTCCCCACTTCCCATTAAACCCAGCTTCTCCCACGAGAACCCCACCTGGCTGCAGGCATACCCCCCACTGGGTGTGATGGGGGCAGCCATGTTGTGTCTTCTCTGGCCCCTGATGGTCAGTCACTAGAAGGGAGTACTAGTGTTCCCTCTTGTGCCACTGCTAGCAGTACACAACTTGTCGCATGGCAGGAGGTGGAGGTGATGAGGGAGATGATGGACCAGTGGCTGAAAGTCCACACTGGCTGCATGGAGAAAGTCTGGAGACTACTTGAACAGCTGCAAGATTTCCTGGCTCTGCCTTTGCCTCCCAGGTAATGTAGGAAAAGGAGGATTATACCCACTATATTCCTCATCCTGCTGTTCCTTTTTTCATGTGTCATCTTCTTTCACCATGTGTTGTCCAGTCGTCCACATCACCAGTGTCCTCACTTTGTCTGTATGACTAAAATTTCAGTGTCAATCCTTTGGTGTGTCATCTTCCCATCAGTTTTTGTTGGTGTTTTATAATTGTTTGTGTACCTCTACTTCCAAACTTCTCCACTTTATCACTTTTCTTATCCTTACATCCTTCTCCATCTTTCCTTCTACTAAAAACAATATCTGTCCCTGCAAAAACAAAAAAACAAAAAAACTTGCTCCTTTCTCCAAATCCATATACCCTTTCTCTTTATGCATGTTCCTTTGTTTTGTACCCCATTCCTTTTTCCTATAAACTCCTTTCCTCCCCGTTTAAAAGTATAAAATTATATATAAATGTTGCCATAGGCTGTTGACTGTGACTTTCAGTCTTTCTTGTAGCTTCACTGTTTAGTACATGTGCACATGGTTAGGCACTTATCTGCCTCATGCTCAGCAGGTCTCTTCATGTTAGTCCTACCAACAATTGTGACAACGTCTCTCTTTTTGCTGGATCTGCCATTTCTGTGGGAAGGTTTTCTAATTGCTGGTTGCTTAGGCTGCAAAATCACAGTTAGATAATTGACAGGTAGCTTCATGCCACTTTGTGACACAAGGTACACCCACTGCAGCCGAATAATGATCAAATTGGCCCCAAGGAAGTGTAGATAATGGATCAGTGCACCCCAGCCATACCAGTGTGACACTACTTGCCTGTCACTCCCCGGTTACCATAAATCACTGTTCAAACCTGCCAATGTGCATACTGTTTTCTTCTTTACTTTTACAATAAAGACTAGAAGTGTATTTCAGCTCACTGATTTAAAACTACACAGTGCAACACACTGCTCTCCCATGCTAATCCAACCTCTTAATTCAAGAATCAGAGACAAGACTCAAAAATCAGCAACAGGTAAGTACTAGTGTTATATACTTATAACATTGGGGTGTAACAGGATTTGCATTAGTAAGTCATTATTTAATGACTGTAGGCCACAGCATTTTACCAGAAAGCCACAAATTATATGAGAAACGAGTCACAAATTTCAGGAAAGAAACATGGACAGCTGAAAACTATACTAGCTATACACACACAGATACACACACACACACACACACACACACACACACACACACACACACACACACACACACAAGGGAGCCCGCAGGATTTTTTGCAGGGGGGTGCAAACCCAGAGCCCCACCCACATAGCTCACCCCGCCCCCTGCCAACACAGCCCCGCCCAAGTCCACCCACCCCAAGCCCCGCCCACACGGCCATTCCAGTGTCCCATTACTTGGCTATTTCTCCCCATTTACTGTAGACACTGTTCAAATCTGTGTGCATACTGTTTTATGCTTTAGTTCTACAATGATTACAGGCAGTTGGATTTAATTTACAACTTGTATTTCAAACATTATAGCCCAAACACTGAGACATTTACTAATCCTAAACAAAGCAATAGTCTTACAATGACAACAGACTTGGCATTAAAGCTTCTCTACTTTTGAAACTCACATTCAATGAAACAGCATTGAAACCCACATTCAAAGAAAATGCATCTGGCCAGTGGCAGGTTATTTACCTTTGAACTGTTTTCAAGCAATAGGCTCCTTGCACACCGTTAGGGCCATGCAAAAGTTATTGTATTAATTATAATATATAATTGAATTATATCCCTTGTATTATACAGCAACACTTGTTTGAATGTCTCTGCTGAAGTAAAAGTAATCTGAATAATTCCACATTAAAGATATCTGAAACTAATGAAGATGTTGTTGCTAGAAAACAACTGTATATTTCAGTGTTTCATCTACAAATTCAGTGCCTGCTGCCGTCAAAGAATAAATTGCCTATGTTAAATTAAAAAAATGGTAAGCTGGTATATTGCAATAGAAAATGGATGACAAGCTGAAAAACAGGTTCATAGTTATTAGGCATCTCATCCAAAGGAGGACATCCTGAGGACTGCAGCATACAAATGTATATGCTGTAGGAATAGAACCTCAAGCCTTTACATTAAGATGCAAGTATTCTACTTGTGGTGCTACTAACATAGCTTTAAAACTTTATACCACAATAGAGATACCATTTGCTAAACAAAACAGTTGCACATTGTAAATAGACTTGGCATGAGCAGCAGTGAACTTAGCTTCCTTAAAACTCACAGTTCCTTGAAAATGCACTTGAAAATTCCACCTGCTAACTCTAACTTGGGCATTTCACTTTCTCTCACAAACATACCACACCCCTCAAGGCCTCAACCTTAGTGCAAGAAATCTGGACAAAGCCTAAAATAAATAGGGACAGATTATAAATATGGCTCTCAGAAACTTAGAAAATTGCAAGAGTAACAGGATTTGTGTTAGTATGCATTTTTCTAAATGACATGACATCTAAAACTGAAATGTCTCATTATTTAGCAACTTCAATCCTTTTAGGAGGAATATGGGGCAAAAATCTGGACAGCTGAGGGTATGCTACCTCCCTCTTATACACACACCAAATAATTCTGGTCAGACTTGAATTAGTTCTGGGAAGGTTGCACTGAACGGCACCGTGCTTGAGCTGAAGTGGGTGAAATCCTGGTAGCCAGTGATAACTGATCTGCAGCTCAGCAATGTGGAGCATTAAAGCATTTTTAGCAGAGCATTGTTTCATCACTACCTATTGTGTTTGCACATAAGCTGTAGTTATTTTAAACATTTGCCTTTTTTGATTACTACAGAGTACATTTACCCACCAGAGCTATTGTGTTTTGACTTCAGTGTGGAGCTAGTTGTTGCAGGGCTTGGCTTTTAAGTAAGGTAGCAATGCTTATTTACCATATACCATTAAAGCCACCCAACTACAAGTGTACTAACACACAGACACTGGTCTCCAATAAAATGTAATGAGCTTCTGAAAATACTGTAATCCTGTCCTTTTATTACAAAAAATATAAAATACTTCGAAATAAGGTAAAAAAGCTCATAATCTTCGACCGACAAAACTACTTTTCCACACTTCAAAACAATAATAAAATCAAACCCTCAGAAATTTTGGAAAGGTATCTCTACTCTACTTAACCCCAGCAAACCAGATACCCCTACCCCAGACCCAAACGCTCCTGACCAAGACTTGGCTACCCAATTTAACTCTTTTCATTGAATCCATTTCCAAATTAACGTCATCTTTCTTTAACACCACTACATTCTCCAAAACTCCCTTACCATCCCCAGCCATCTCTCTACCCTACTCTGCTACTACTTCCTCATTACCATCTACTAACTCCCATCTCTTCACTCCTTCTCCTACTCCTACTACTTAATCAGCTTCATCTGCCCCTAATTCTCCCTCTTCACACTCCTTTTTTCTCATTTAAACCTACACCCACTTCTACTATAAAGAAACTTCTTATGAAACTGAAGCCATGCACCAATGCTCCTGATAACATCCCTTCTTACTTTCTTAGCAAAGCTGCTGAAGCAATCGCTTACCCTATTAGCATTTTAATCAACCGCTCTATCCAAGAATGTATAGTACCCCAAGTCTGGAAAAGGGCCTTTATCATACCTCTACATAAAGGTGGCAACAACAACAATGTTACTAATTTCCGCCCCATCGCTATTCTGTCCCCATCTCTAAACTCCTAGAAAAGTGTATCCAACTACAACTCCTTCCACATCTTAGATAATCACCTACTAACTCCCACACATGGATTCAGACCACATCATAGCACTATGACCGCCCTCCTCTCCTTCCTTGAAACTGTAAATAAAGCCCGCGACTCTGGCCAAATTGTTTCTACCCTACTACTCGACCTCTCTAAGGCCTTTGACACTCTCACAGCCTGCTACTAACTAAACTTTCTAAACTTAACCTATCTCCCTCCTCCTTGAACTGGTTCTCCAGCTACTTATCCAACAGATCTCAAGCAGTCAAATGGAAAAAGGCCACCTCCTCATTTCTAAATACTCCTACTGGGGTACCCCAGGGCTCTATACTGGGTCCCCTTCTCTTCAATATATTTATAAATGATTTCCGCAACTCTATCCCATTCTCAGACATCATCCAATATGCCGATGATTCTGCTATTATCTGCGCTGCCACCTCTATCCCCTCACTCCTAAAACTGACTCAAGATGCTTTTACAACAACTGAGCAATGGATGAAAAGGAATCACCTAGCACTCAATGCCTCTAAAACCAAATTAATGTTATTCACCCCCTCTAAGGCAACTTCATTCCACATCTCTAGTCAAAATAGTCAAAGTTACTTGGGGTCCAAATTGATAACCAGCTCAAATTCAACTCCCACCTACAGTTAAATATCAAGAAAACCCATCAAAAACTAGGTATGCTTTACCGACAAAATCATTACCTTACACCTGCTACCAAAATCACCCTCTCTACCTCATTTCTTATCCCCTCCCTTCTCTATGGAGCTCCACTCCTAACTAATCTACAGACCTCTCTAAAAACACAACTTTCCTCTTGCTACGACAAAATTGCCAAGTTCGCTACCAGCCACAAGTCCTCCACCCACCACTGTTCCTCTCTCCAAAAACTAAAATGGCTAGAGCTACCCAGTTCTCACATATACTCAACTAAATCTTGCACATAAGCTCATTTTCAACCCCTCCCTTTGTCCCTCCCTTTCATCAGGCTTTAAAATGCACCTTCCTGCTAGAGTATTAAGGTCCAACAATCAAAATCTATTAGAAGTCTGTAAACCAACTCGTCCCCCAGGCAAAAATCTTCTGTCTTATGGCCTTGCACGCCTTTGGAACTCCCTACCACCTTCCATTCGCACCACCCCCAACCATTTTATATTTAAAAGATCTCTTCACTCACATCTAGTATCCCAGTGGGAATGCTCTTGCTCCCACCCCACATAACTAACACTTGCAAACTCCATCTTCCTTCTTCCTCTGTTTCCTCCTGCAACTATTCTAATTACCCACCCTAACTCATACATATTATTATTCCTACAATAATCGGAAAGAATATACTAGGCCACACTTCCTAAGTATTGCTTCCCTAATACGTTATTACTTCTCAGTACTTTTGTGCATTGCTTCCTAATATGTTATTATTCCTCAGTATTGTCATGAAATGCTTCCAAATATGTTGTTATTTCTCAGTGCTTTTGTGCTAAATTTCCCTTTAGTCTGTATTACCTATTAATTTCATCACTAGATTGTACTCACTCTAGTTGTTGTATTATTTGCAAATTGTTATTTCTTGTATGATTAACTTCTGTGTAATTGTATAATTTGTATATCTATTAATAACCTACTTAGTTTTGGAGCTTTTCTCCCCAGGACTCCATTGAAAACGGGCTCATTTGGCCCAATGGACTATCCTGGCAAACCAACTGCAAATAAAATAAATAAATAAAATACTGTCATATGCATTTCAATACCCAAGGCTTATACATTATCTAGTCATGTAAATATTCTCTGCATGGCAACAACGAAAAGGCTTTCAATACTGGTAATTCTTTAACAATATGCTTACTAATGCTTACTTGCATCTTACAATGTCCGACAAGCTTACTAAAGCTTACTTGCATCTTACAATCTCCGACAAGCTTACCTGATGTTCATTAAACCATGGCTACTTAAACAGAGCAACAGGGCACTGTGACAGCATACAGTTCCTGAATAAGAAGCATAAATCAACAGTACAAAAATCTGATAGAAAACCAGAACATTTTGCAAAATCAAAGACAGATAAAAGCCACGGTCGTATTTGTGATCTACTTTGGATGGGGGAATACTCTGCACACTTACACTGCATAACTGCTCCTTGCCTTCCATGGACACATCCAGAGCCACTACAATGGGGAGTGGGGTGCAATAAGTATGTCACAATTTGAAATGTCTCTGGCTGACAGTGATGGATCTGACACTCATACCTCTCAACTTCAGAGCAAGAAATCTGGACAAAGCCATACATAGAACTAGAAGTGGGGCACAAGCCCAAAAATAAGGCCAATTTTTAAATATTGCTCTTATTAACTTAACTAGAACAGGTAGATCTTGCATTAGTACAAATTTTCTGAAGGGTATAAAATCTGAAACTCAAATGTCTGCCATTATTTTCTAACTTCAATCTTTAATGACTTACCACTAATTTGCCAGAAAACCACAATTTATGAAAAACGGACCAAAATGTGATGCAAAAATACCTGTCAAAAAAGGGACACCTTTTTAATATTAACAGTTAACTTGAAGCAGCTAACAAAATAGGAGCATCCACATGCATTTCTGAAATAAAGGTAATCTATAACTGATCATTACAGTTATATATAATTGTAAACCCTCCACATTTTCTTCCAAAATTGCCATTTTGGAGGAGGGATTATTAGGGGAGAGCAACATTTTGAGCCAGAATTGGGGACAATTGAGATGTTTGGATATTCCTAATCTACAAAGTGATTTGCACGTACCTCTCAACCTCTTAATGCAGGAAATCTGAACAAGGCCAAATATATTGGGGAACATACAAACACTACCAAAAATTGCTCTTGTATAAACTTAAAGGCAGTCTTGCATTAGCATGCATTTTTCCTGAAGGTTATGACATCTGAAACTCAATGTCTGTCATTTAATGGCTTCATTCCTAAATGATTTGCTAGAAAACCACAAATTTGAGGAACAAACCAAAAATAAGCAGCAAATATCTATTCATTCTGCAAATATATGGACAACTGAGAGGTATAGTTAACCGGGGCTGTCTGAGTTTGCTACCCCCCTCACAAAATCATGGTCAAATGGAGCCTCCCCCCTGCAGCCATTCCAATGTCCCATTCCTTGGTTATTTTGCCCCATTTATCATAAACACTAATGTGCATACTGCTTTACTTCTGCGATGATTTAGGATTTCATTTGAAAGTTTTATTTTGCATTTTACAACACAAACCCTAATACATATCTGTTAAAGCAATGCAGTCTCACAATGAAAATAGACTAACATTAAAACTTCTCTGTCCTTGAAACTCACATGCATTGAAACAGCACTGAAACCCACTTTCAGAGAAAATACATTTTGCCAATGGCAAATATTAACTCTGGGCTGTCTTCAAAATCATAGGCCCCTCGAACATAGCATACACATGCTCTTTGATACACCTTCCTGACTGTATTACATTATATTCCTTGTACAATACAGTACAGTTGTTAGAGGGCATTTTAAATTTATTGTTTTGAACATTTTTCCAGTAAACAATGAAACAAAAAGCATCCAGCAATGACAAAACTGCCCAATTCAGAACATTTCCATCATAAAAAGTCTACTCAAGTCCACGAGTATCAGTAAAAAATATACACAATCTCTGAAGTAGTAAACTCCACATTGAAAAAATTTGTAACTAATAAAGAGGTTGCTGCTAGCAAACACTTTATATGTCATTGTTTAATCTACAAATAAAGTGCCTGTTACCCTTGAATAAATTGCTTTTGTTGCATGCAATAAAAAAATGAAAAGCTAGTAATACCGCAATAGGGAATGGATAGCTAACTGTTAACAGGTTCATAGTTACTAGGTATCTTTGCCAAAAAGACTGCAGCATCCACCCCCTTTACAACACAAGACAGCATCAGCAATGCATTTACCTACTGTGGGAGTAGAACCCACAGCCTTCAGCATCTAAAGCAAGTACACTATCTGTTGTGCTATTAACAATGCAAGCAGCAATAAACTTTTGCTCCCCTGCAGCTCTCAGCTCCTTGTAAAATCTACTCGACACTCAGCTGTATCTCTGAACTTTTCAGCACAAGAAATCTGGAAAAAGCCAAAATTTATTGGGGGGGGGGGGACGACAAAAGGCCAAAAACCAGGGACACATTTTAAACATTGCTTGTATAATGTTTGAAAGTTGCTAGAATAAAATGCTGCGTTACCACCATACATTTCACTGCCACGTCTTGAACCCAGGGGACCCCGTGCAAAACAGTCAGAGCAACATACCACTACACCAAATCAACTGTTTTGTGAAAGAGGAAGACTGAAACTTAAATAGCTACCATTTAGTGAATTCAGTTCTCACCATAGCACAGCTGTCAACCTCTTAGCACAAAATACCTGAACAAAGCTAATAATGGGTGACTACAACCACCAAACATTCAGTGAATTCAGTTCTCACCATAGCTCTCAACCTCTTAGCAAATAACACCCGGACAAAGCCAGTAATGGGAGAATATAGGCCCAAACATATTCAGTGAAATCAGTTCTTACCATAGCTCTCAACATTAGCAAAAAACCTGGATGAAGCCAATAAATACCTGAACAAAGCCAATACTGGGTGAATACAGCCCCCAAACATATTCAGTGAATTCAGTTCTTACCATAACTCTCAACCCTAGCACAAGACCTGGATGAAGCCAATAATGGGGGGAATACAGTCCCAAACACTACCTAAACAAAGCCAATACTGGGTGAATACAGCCCCCAAACATATTCAGTGAATTCAGTTCTTACCATAACTCCCAACCCTAGCACAAAACCTGGACGAAGCCAATAATGGGGGGAATACAGTCCCAAACACAGGGATACATTTCAAATATCCATCTTGTACACTTAGAAAATTGCTAGAATAAAAGCTTTTGTTACCATGCACTTTCTGAAGAATATGAAGTCTGATATTGAAGTGTGTCCATTCTTTTTAACATTTGTTAACCAGGAAAGTCTGACTTTGAAAAAAAAAAGCTAATTTTTAGCAGAGGCCCGGAGAGAAACACTCCAGACAGCCAAGAATAAAACCAGAGAACATGTAGCTTCAGGCAACAAGGACACAAATGCAGAAACCACAGATTTTATGAGGAACAGAAAAAGTATGAGGGAAAATCCTGCAACATTTTTACAAATGGTGGTGGGTAGGGAATTCAGGCTCTTGCCACTTGGGCCCAAGGTACAGGGTTCAAGCCTTATTCTCTACCCTCCACCATGTACACCTGGGGCATTTTACACACACACACACACCTCTGAAAGTGTCCCATCTTCCGTCCGTTTCAGGTCCCACACACACACCTCTACCTGAAAGTGTCCCATCTTCCGTCCGTTTACTCCCGCTTGCTCGCATCTTCCGTTCGTTTGAGTTCCCGCTCACAAACTTCTACATATGAGCGAGAGCGATGACGTCAGCACGCCGGCGACTGTTAGCACAGACTTCTTTCTTCTTAAAGAAGAACTCACGTAAAAAAAAAAAATACTTTCTTTGACATTATCTAGTCAGCCGATTCCAGGGGGGTGCAAGTGCACCCCCTTGCACCTGCCTGCGGGCGCCCTTGCACACACACACACACACAAAATCACCAATTAAAGGCTCTTGTATAATTGTGCACCTCAGATATATGCTTGAGATCAATTTAATGAATACATTTATAAATAATAGCTTAGAAATGTATCTCAGGTGTCTATTATCAGAGCCATGCAAAACAACCTGTTACAACTCCGCTCTCAACTTCTTAACTTAAGAATCAGAAACAAAGACACAAGGAACAGATTTTATTTAGATATTTCTTTTATTTACTTACAAAGGATATAGAACAGCAAACTTTGCACTAGCAAGTATATTCTGAAGGATAAGCATATCCAGTGGCAGAGAGGGATAAAGATCTGATTATGACCCAGCCAACCTAAGTTCAGTTAAAGGCTCAAGTGACTGACAGAGCTCCCGGGAGGGATGGGTGTTACCCTCCCAGGCTGGGGGTGATCTTGTGGATATCTCTGGTGATGATCTCAAGTGGAATCAAGGGACATTGCTATCAAAGACCATGCCAAAACAAGGAATAGGGTAGAGACATATTACGTACACACACCCCTGGAATTTACCACAGGGACTGTGACGGATGGGGAGCAATGGTGAAGGTCATAACCCCTTGGCAGAACTGGACATTACTCTTAGGTTCCACGATGGCCGCAGCTTCGGGGGAGAGTAGGAAGATGCTGATAGACACAGTGATGAAAGGGGGACAGTGGGTAGGGAGGTAAAGGATGATGCAGAGGGGAGAAATAAGAGTCCTTGCCATAAAAAGCAAATGCTGAAGAATACAAAAATCTGAAACTCTCATTCCTCTCATTATTTATTGATTGCAATCCATAACTATTTGCAGAAAGTCATATATTTTATACCAAATAAATCAAAATACCTATCAGCTTCTTTGCTTAACAATTATAAACAAAAGCAGAAATAATGGGTGGACAAAGGCTTAGAAGGTGACACATTTTAAATATGTTTTACTTTAACTATTTGTTAGCCAGATAAAACAACTGAGAATGTTTTCCTTTTTTCAGGGGTGACCCAGGAGTATTGTTTGGCTAAATGATTTGCTCAAAATCACACGATACGCAAATGGCGGTGGAAGTATTCTATCCTGTGCTTTAAGTGCCAGACAGCAATACTTCACTTAAAAGTTACTCACTTAAAAATTAACAGAAAAAAACAGTGCTGTATGGGCAAGCATTTTCTGAAGAATAAGAGCTATAAAAGTCTGATGACTGGCATTAATGACTGATTGATATTCTCAGTGATTTACCAGAAAAAAAGAATCTGACAATGGACAGGGCATAAATGTGAGGTAAAATCAGAGATATTCTGCAAATTCTGAGACAGATAAGAGGCAGGCTAATCCAATTCATTTTAAAAAGTTTTGGACTAACATGCATTTTCTGAACAACAACAAATATGAAACTCTAAATGACTGGCATTATTGACTGACTAATCCTCAGAGATTTAGCAGCAAATAAAGAAGTTAATGGATGTTGGTCAGTTAGTGCAGGGGATTAAGGCTCTAATCTCTTAATGAGCTGCTTCCCATGGTCAAGGGTACAGGGTGTGACCATTTCTACTCTTGTGTGTATATAGAGGTTAATAACATATTTTATACTACTGGTTACCATGGCATCTTATGCTCAGTATCTTGATCAGCCTTCCACTACACTCATCAGTGCTATGATGTGGGCATGGGCATCAGATTTTCTAACTTTATTTGTACTTGATTAAAGATGTCCTTGTATTTTACTCGGATGGCATATTGGTGTCATCAACCATAGTATGTAAGTAGTAAACAGGAAGACATGGTGATATGTGCATGATATCAATATGGATTCCTGTTTGCACTGACTACTTTTACTTGTGTATCATAAGGCTGTTGATTGAGGATGGTTATGCGCAAACTTGCTACATATGAATAATTGGTATACATGATTTCTTTGCATATATGGTTATTATGTGCACTTCCAGTTTGTTGAACACTTATACTGGTGAATAGTTTATCAGCAGAGCTGGCAATTAACTCTTTAAGACTGGGATTGTGATATATTGGCATCCGACAGTCCCAGCACAGCAGGTACTGAGATGATTGTCTTTTCTTTTAAATGTAAACACTGCAAATAGAGTAACAAATTCCCCACCATAACACAGTTACATCAAATATGCTTTCAATGCAATACATGTAGTAGTGAAATAATAAACTAAGTAAAACTACCCTAAAATGAATTGAAGGTGTGACCACGTTATTAATTAACATGGTGATCTCTCACCCAGTACCATGTCTTGGTTAACAAGTACATGGCCTGTGACAACACAGTATAAGAACTAAAATCAGTTGTGTACATCTAACTGACGGTGATCCTTACACCAAACAGGCCTGCATTTAGTTCCGATAGAGCAAGGAAGTCATGGTCTGTAAGCTGGGACGGGTTTCTGATTTTCAGATTAAAATTAAAAAACAAATGCTGGCAGGATGCCAGATAAAATTGAGGGCAGTGTTAACACATACTGCTGAAAGAACTGATTTGATCTGTCTACTTTTTTTTTTTAAACCTAATTGCTGGTGGAGGAGATGAATGAATGCAAAGCAGGAAATGCTGCTCCTGGCATGAGACAAAATAGCTACTACTGTCAAAAAAACATAAGTATATCCAATGAGAAAGTCATTCCCCAGGATTCACGAAGCCTCCGTGTAAGAGTTATAACTCTTACACGGAGGCTGCAGTTAAACTGAGTGATGTCAGCATGCTCTGCATATTCATGAGAGCATGCTGAATCACACCCAAGTCGAACACGGCCGTGTAAGACAGTAGGGGGCGTGTCCGTAGGCTGATCCCTGCAAGCGGACACGCCCCCAGAAGTGTAAAACTGTCCAAAGTACACACCCACAACAGAGCCCACGCAAATGTGAATAAACACAACACAACACATGCCCCTACAGACTATTAAACATAAAAGAAATATAAATGTACATGTCATTTTTTTTTTAAACTGTAAAGATGTTTAACCGTGAGTGCGCTCGTTTGCGCGGGCGTGCCCGTAGCGCAGCTACAGTTAGCAGTCAGTGGGAAAGCATATAAGAACTACATATGCAAAATAAGCCAGGAAGCAATAGCGAAGCGGTAGAGATGCTGGCTGCAAAGCAGGCATTCATGGTTCGAGCCCCCACAACGCAAATTTTTTTTTTCCCCAAAATAAGCAGGAAACAAGTCCCTGACACATATATGTACACATAAAACCAGAATATATGTAAAATGCAATGTAATAGCCTATTTATATTGAATAAATGTGAGCCAAATAATTAATACAAACTGCCAGATATTATGTGGCCGTAGATAAGCATAGGTTTAACTGGTGCAAAATGAGTGCCTGTAGGCAAGCAGTGGTTTACCACGCTAAATATATGTGCCCCTAATTGAGCTAAGCGGCATATGCGTGCCAATAGCCAAATCAGTGTTAAACTGGTGTGCCCCATTTGCGCGGAGGTGCGCACCGCGCAAACGAGCTAACCGACGGGCAACGTTGAGCAAGCCGTATCCAAAATGCCTTTACACAGACACACCCCTCAACATGTCTAGACAGTCCTGAAAAATAAAAAGCAGTGGCCAGGTTCGAACCCAGGATACTATACACCAAAGTCAAGGGACAGAACCACTAAGCCATGACAGCAGGTCATAGAAATGCAATATCAGCTCATATATAGGAATGAATACAAACAACAGCATGACAATGCAGGTTTACTGAAGTTGATACAATTCCAAACTGGCCAATCACAGATATGTGCGGGAAAAACGGACTATATAAGCCCCATAGGCGGGAATACACAGCATAAGCGATTGTAGAACAGACCTGCAGTTAGAATGTCAGGTGTAGGTGAGGGTAGTCGCTTCCGGCGCAGAGGTGGGGTGTTGAGGAGTCCAGGTACATGGCCTGGCTCCTAGTCCATAACCATGAGGCCCAACTCATGCAGGGCCAGGTCCTTTGGGGAGCGTACAAGGCTGAGGCGTGGGACCAGTTGGCTCATGAACTCACCAGTGCCACAGGAATTCCTCGGACAGGTGAGCAGGTCCGTCACCACCATGCGGACCTGAAGGGGCGTAAGCAGGACCAACTGACCCGTTGGATCCAGGAGGCCCGGCAAGCACCCAACGCCCACCACTGAGTAAGTATAAATTAATTATGTTTGTAGAAAGTTAAACTACCTGAAATCATGGAGATGTGTATTCCAATATTACTTCATTTATATTACAGCTGCAGGTGTCCGTTCTGCGAACCGCAGAGCCTATGCTGATAGGCTGGTGCGGTTGCGCCACCAGGCAGGTCAGTAATCCACAACTAGTAACTGTAAATATGTATAAATGTATGACAGTTAGCATAAGAGTGCAGTGTATCCAGGAAGGAATTAAATTTGCAACTCACAGAGTGTGAATGTTTATGCAAGTATTGCCTGATTACAACAGTTCCCAGCCTGTAAGATGAAACTAATCATGAGACTGTCCAACACATATTTGTAAATAAAACTGCACTGCCTGTAAGAAATTAGTACACAAACAGCAGCAGCAGGTAGAGTATAGCTTCAGAAGAGGAGGAATCCACCTGTGTGAGATGAATACATGTGGAAACCCTGAAACATGACTGAAGTGAGAGTGCTGGAAATAACTGCAATAATTCTGTTAAAACAAGTCAATAAAGCCTAGAAGTACCAGTTTGAATAGTAAAATGAAAGCAAGTGAGAGAGTGTGAGAAAGTGTCAGGAATACAGCACTACAGTAGTAATAACCTCTGAATAAAGTATACTGCAGTCAGGACATAATTAAATGCATGTGAGACCCCAAACCAAACAGAAACATCTGTTCAAAGTGTTGCTGCATGTGGAATGTGTACACCAAAATCTGGATATGCTGCTCCCAGTCTGAAATATGCAGATAGGATGACTGTTTTATATTCTAAACATCCACACCTGTCCACAGTTATAGAAATAACAGTCAACAGGAGATGTATCTGCACAAATTTCAATATGACTTGTGTATGAACAGCAATAAAATGTAGACTTATGTTGCAGTAACAGTCCCATCTGCAAGGTTAGGTAGTTAATATATAGGACACTGTAGTCAGAACAGTAGTGTGTATATAACTGTAGCTATTAGAAATGTACAGCATATGTGGGTGTATCTGAAGGTGTTAATAATATATGTCTGATTTACCCCACCCTCTAACCATCTATAACCCATTCCACGGGAAAATGGTATGTGCAATCACAATTACCACCCCTGGACATCTGTCCTGTTGGGTCATATATATTTGCATGTCTGTTGATGCATCCGCCCTGTTCATACATCCACACCTGATGGCCTGTTGCCATCAACCAACCCTGCATGTTGTTGGACTGTGTACTACTGTTGAAATTATGCATGTGCTTTGCACGCTGTTCAATGGTGTGAATAACTGGGTGTGTGGTTAATGGGAATACTAATGCATGCTGTTAAAACTAACTGTGAATGTTTTTTATATGTTACTAACCCAAACTGTAATGACATAATGCAAAACATAGAACGACAGGGAAGGCGGGTTCCGGCGGACCCACCTCTCCCACCTCAGCTGGCGAGTGCACCTGGCACTAGTGCCGAGTCCGGACCCTCCTCCGGTGGCCCTGTGCCACCTGCGGGTGGAAGCGCTGCAGGGGCGGGGCTCGCCCCCTCTGCAAGTGTGGCGGAGGAGATCCACCACTCACCCTCCGTAGCGTCCGGACTGTGGTGCGTGGGAGATTCGGGACTCTGTCCTCGAGCCCCTCGCCAGCTCGAGCACGGGTGGCGCAACTAACGGGCTTGCCCGTTGCCCGCCTACACAGCCCCCAGCACAGCCCGTCCTGGGCAGTGAAGGAACAGTGGCAACTGCCTATGGGTGGGGATATCAGTTCCACTGTTGCCATCTGTGGGCTCATGGGCTCTGGACATCCCAACCTCCGTCCCGTCATTTGTGTAACCCCCACACGTGTCATACACGCCCCTGTATGCGTCTTGTTTGTCTTGTCTGTTAACCTACCCAACCTACCTCCCCAGCTGTACCGACTACCTTCACCTGACATACCACTCTCACCTGAAAAAAAAAAAAAAAAAAAGGGCACTCTGTACCCGCAAAAAAATTACGCCCCATACATAGCTTCCCACTCCGCACACTTGTCCACGGACATGGAACCCATCAATTCGAATTGGCTGTACAACAGGTATTATTGTTGTCCTGACACCTCTCTCAGTGGTGGAAGGTTTCAAATGTCACACCAAATTACATACATATGCACAGCTGTTGCTGCTGAAGAAATGGGCAGCTATGGGCCTTACCTACATCCCTCCTGCACATCCCAAGCTTGTTTCCCTACTGTCTTACCCTCTTTGTGACCCCTTTTTCACCACTTTCCTGTCTCCCGTTTTCTTTTCTTTCAAAGAAAAATAGCGGGTGTCTTGCGCTGTCTTGTGAGCTAACCGCCAGTGCGCATGTGTGAGCTCCGCACAAACCAGCGCTAACCCGGTTACAACAGCTTAAAAGTGCCTTAGTCACTTTGATTGACAGGTCCTGAACTCAGGTCAAAGAAAAATAAAATCCCACTGTGAGTCCCGAACCCGGACCTTGGCAACTATAGTCTGCATGACTTACCACTAAGCCATGACTCTTACATAGAAACACTGTGCTAAAGTAAATATATCATTTAACAGTAGGAATGAATGTACAGGGAATATTTTTTTTTATTTCATTTATTTATCATTTGTTGACCGGAAAGTCCGACTAGGTTTCACAGAGCCTGTTCTCAGCGGAGGCCGGAGAAATACTCCAGATGCATGTCTTTGGAATATAGATGTGTAGTACACAAAGCATGACATTTAGAATCACAAACAAAACTGGTGGAATTCCATAACAGTAGTGTGTGAACAGAAACAGCCATGCTAGTTGGAAGCTAGTAGGTAATAATGTCACCATAGCACCTTGCAAGACACACACATACTCACAGCAGGAGAAGCACTGCCCATACCCCACAACCCCTTACACGAACACATCGGACCAAGTAATAACATATGTGGAGCAAAGGCCCAAAACAGGGACACATTACAAATGAAGTTACAACAAATGCAGACAGTTCAGAAAGTAACAGGGTCTACACCTTGTGGGATGTTTGGAAGGGTATGCAGTCTGGAACTTGAATGTTTGTCACCATATCCTGACTTGAGGCCAGAATGACCTGCCAGATAAAGGTGTGCATGAGATAATGACCAAATTTCCAGGCAGACATGTGGACAGCCTGCAAATATCTGTACACATGACGGGTACAATACCACCATATTTGAATAGCTAAGACCCTAGACATAGCAACAGTGAATGTCGTACAGGGATGCCCACAGACCACATGTGAAATGTACAAACAGTAGGCAGAAAGGTGTAACACATGCAATGGCAACTATGGGTTCCCGAAAGTATTCACCACTCGCATGGCAGAAAAGGTGTAGCAATACCTATGCTCATGCTAACCCACAGTCACACCTGCAGCATACCAGACATATTAATGGGTGCACACCACTGATATGTACCATTCCATGAGGCACATAACCGGTGAACCTGAAAGCCTCTGGGGCCTGCTCAGCAGCATACCCACATATGCTAATAGATGTCAAGGCCCACACCATGGCCAGACCACACTGCATGCTGTAACACCCTAGCAGATATAGCAAGCATTCCAGGCTGTGAATGTACATGGGAAATAGGAAAGCTACAGCAGCACACAACAGTCAAGACACCTAGCAGGCACACCAGTACTGATAGTGAAGGGCAACTATCGAAGCCGTAGCAACAGAATGCAAGCAAAGGTGAAAGGAAAACACACACACACACACATGCACACATCAACAATAGTAGTAGTTGTTAGTGTACATACACAGTCAGTACAGGAAACTGGAGAAATGAATGGAGGAATGTTAACCCACAACCCACAGAGTACAATTAGAGATACCAACCTTTACACTCACAGAATGTTGTCCACAGCATAACAGCATGGTCCCTGCCATTAACATCTGAAAGGGCTATGCCTATTCCACACACCCTTATATAGCACAGTTCTGCAATCACAGTGAGAACTGCAATCAGTACACAACAGGCTGCATGCAATTAGCAAATGCTGGCTAACAATTGGTGCAGAGGCCATCACATGGGCATATGCAGATACCTACAAAAGTATGCTGTAGTCCATGTCCACGCATGCAATAATTACATTGCACCTGGAGAGACAGAGAGACAGAGAGACAGAGAGAGAGAGAGAGAGAGAGAGAGAGAGAAGGGACAACCAGAACCATACTGCGAATAAGCTGACAGACAGCAATCACAGCAACAGCTACCTGGAAGCTGCAACAGTGAACCAGAGCAGCAGGACAGTGAGACAGACAGTCGCAGACACAGCTGTGACTAACACAGGTACTGTAAAGTAAAACTATCAAGGTGTACATACTGTGAACCCTCCATATGTGTTATTGGGCTGTATCCATATGTATATGAAGATGTGTAATGGGCAGGGGATATACAGCACCTATCAGCGAAGGCTGTACATACAGTTGTATGTGTCAGCATCTATGTGCACATATATATGTCGTCTGATTGTAGGTTGTACTGCCATGTACTAATTACATTACAGAGCTATGTATGCTTAGCAGTATGTTAGTGTGTGTATACAGTAAGGTAGACATATATGCTGACATACCTGTCCAACATATGGCCATGTAGTCATGTCAACATATGTATGTGTAGATATCCTATATGTACATGTGTACATATGATATCCACATATGTGTACATACATAGCGAGAGAGAGATGTAGGACCACATAGACAGATGCTGATAGAATGTTGTAGCGACATAACTATGTAATGCACACATGCAGAGGTAGAAATATGTAGATACATATACATAGACAGACTGATATGACCACCTACAGGTATGATTGTATATGCTGACCTGCAACACAGCCTGCCCCCCCCCCTGTCGCCCACACCCCGTCTGTGCCCCCCCCCACATCTACAGCAGAATATGTACAGCAATATATATATCTGTGCAAATGCATACACACATATGTACATGTATACAGACATAGACATATAGACATATCTTAATACATAGATATATGTAGAGAGAGAGTGAGAGAGATGTATACAGAGCTGGAGTGAGGCACATGTGTACAGATGTATTGCAACTGGTGCCTGGGGACTAAGGCACGGAGTGAACAGCAGTGTCACATCTGGAGTATCATACCACAGTCCAGACCACCTACACAGGTAACCACCATATAAATGAGTGTCCGCCCACCACTGCATGTGTCAGGGGTGGTCAGGGTCGGACATGTGTACAATAGTGGCCCCAATGAAAGTAACAGTGGCACACTATCCCTGGAACAGCTGTACATGGTATGTGTCCACCCACATGGTCAGTCAGGCATGGACATGTAGGTCAGTGTACTCCCACAGCCGTAATGTATGCCATGGTATGGACCTCACACGACAGCAACAGATATGTAGAAGGACACAGTGACATGTACAACACGGTGACAATGCACCCAAACACAGTACCATTGCACAGTGACTGTCACCACCATAGAGTACCGTATGCAGCCCATGTACAGGTTACCACCCCAGATGCACATATGGAGATCACACCCATGATAGATGTCCAACAGGCAGTGTACCACCGGCCAACATACACGACCCACCTGTCTGCTGTGTGTCATCTGTGCCACTGCAATATAGTGCACATGTGTAGGTACGGGTTCCGACTCACTGACAGGACACACCCTGCAACAAACCACACAGTGTTACGATGCGAGACTCCCCATGTGTACATGTCACACATACCCCTGCTGCATGTCACTGTGATAGGTAATATGCCATATGTGTCACCCTGTGTCACTGTGTGTCGGCAGCAGGTACCATCACACCACATGTGTCACAATTGTCAGGTTAGCAGAACAGTACGCTGCTGTAGACATGGGGGCATTAGCATATTGCACAGTATCGGATTACAATGTCATGTATTGTGTTGTATTGTATTGGTATGGTGAGGTGCCTCCTGCATGGAGTGGAACCACTGGTGCTGTGCTCCAGTGTACAGGTACATACCCTGTAGTCCAGGTAGTGTAACATAGCACCTGTATATGTGTGTTTAGCGCCTGTCAGAGGGTATGTAGCATGCAACTGGGGATACCAGCAGGTCCCGTCCATGTCGTGTAGTCTGCTCACCTGTGGGTGTCTCTCACCTGGATAACTGTGATGTCCTTGAGGTTAGGGTCAGCAGGGATACCCATGCCTTAATACAGGGGGAGGGTGGGGTGACACCTGCACTGACCCTGTCCGCCACAATGTGGTCTAGCTGTGGTGTAGGTGAAATATGTGTAGTGTACTAACCATGGGCATAGAGGATGGGTCCTGACCAGGTCGCTAAATAGGTCAGGTAGGCCTCCTGGTCATCTGCAGTATCACGCTTGATGTCCCACTCAACATTGCCCATGTGGTCAGTGTGATGGGAAATAGATCCTTACCAGTGCTGCTCAGACATACCCTCCCTTCAGAGACTGATGCTCTGTCTCGTAGTAGCTTACATCAAGTGTGATACAATCAGTATATGTCTGTGGTTCGACGGACAGGATGCTGTCCCTTTGTGGACAGTGTCCTGGACATATATGGGAATGCATGAGCCATGTGGTCTTGGAGATGTCTGTAGAAAGCAATTGTGTAGGGGTCAGCATTGTGTGATGTCTCTGACACTGGCCCAGTGGTCTGTAAGGATACCATATCAGTGTTACAAAGTGTAACGTCTGTATCTGTAATGTTGTGCACTGTAGCCATCTGTGCTGGTGGTGGAGGTGGGATATGTATATCCAGGGCAAGCAGGGTGTTGTCAGCTCACAGTAGTTGCCGATGTCGCCATACAGTACCTAGACACAAACACACAGAGTGAGGAGGTGCGCCTCACGAAATTTGTGTTCTGACTGCTGCTGTCCAGTAGTATGTCGTGCGTAGCCTGGCAGGTACTGTACAACAGTTGATGGCGAGCACTGCTACCTGGCCATCTACATGTGTATCCACCAATAGACAGACAGCTGCCACATATGTGTGATATGTGTTATTATGACAGTCAAGTAGCATGTGTATTATGTGTGCCAAGGTCTGCCAACATAGATTGCTGATACCATGTTATCTTTCTTCCCAGGTACATGGCCCACCCGAGACATGCAACATACTCCGTGGCTGAGGATGAGGAGATACACCAGAGCCTGGTGCGGGACTATGCAACACTCTTTTCCGCACCAGCCAGAATCAACAGGTGAGGGCTGCACTGTGGCAGGACCTTGTCCAGCGGGTAAATGATATAGGCATGCATAATAGGACATATGAGCAGGTACGACATCACTGCAGTGATTTGATTAGACATGTCCGCCAGCGTGCATCAGATATCCACAGGCAACAGGTCGCCACAGGTGGTGGGGTGGCTACACATCCCCCACTCACCAGACTGGAGGGACTGCTCCTGAGTGTAGTGGCTCCAGTCCACCTGCAACACCAACAGCAGCAGACATGTGTCATGATGGAGGCTGGAGCCGCACAGCAGCAGGACACTGAGCGTGCAGGTAATATGTCACATGTGTAGTTGACTGTTGTGTACACTGGTAGTTAATGCATGTGTGTGGTGTGTCCTTTGTTTGTAGCTGCAACCATAGTATTAAATGTGCAAGTGTGATATCCATAATATTAGCTGCAGACCGTTTAAAGGCGACTGTGGTTCACCTGACCTGTATCATACTCCGTACTATTGGCACAGTTGTGCCCACTAACATTAGTTTCCTCCTGTCTGCAGGACCCTCTGGTATCACTGCAGTGCAGCCTATCCATGCTGGTGAGTGTCTATTTACTTTACCTGTTAAGATGTTGTTAGTAATAGTACCTTTTGGCACACTTAGTGGTGCCCCTTGTATGCATGTAGGTGTGTCTGTGTCTGTGTGTCAATATCACGCATACTGAGTACTGTTCAATTGTGTGAAACTGTGTGCACGTGTGCATGTGTGCAAGTGTGCAAGTGTGCAAGTGTGCAAGTGTGCATGTGTGCATGTGTGCATGTGTGCATGTGTGCACCTGTGCATGTGTGCATGTGTGCATGTGTGCATGTGTGCATGTGTGCACCTGTGCATGTGTGCGTGTGTGCATGTGTGCATGTGTGCACCTGTGCATGTGTGCATGTGTGCACCTGTGCATGTGTGCATGTGTGCATGTGTGCATGTGTGCACCTGTGCATGTGTGCATGTGTGCATGTGTGCATGTGTGCATGTGTGCACCTGTGCATGTGTGCATGTGTGCATGTGTGTATGTGTGCACCTGTGCATGTGTGCATGTGTGCACCTGTGCATGTGTGCATGTGTGCATGTGTGCATGTGTGCATGTGTGCATTGCTGGCAGTGTGAAGACATTGTGAACTGTGTTTCCTGTTTACTCCCCACAGGTTCTGTCGCTGCTCTGGTGTTATCTAGCAGGGAAACTGAGTCAGGTGCCGTGGGTACTGCCACTGATGACATTGTTGTAGTGGCACAGGACGGTATGCCAGGGTCCGCCATTGGTCAGCCAATTGACAGTACACAGCTGTCAACACCATCCATCGCACAGTTATCCTGCCATTACACCCTTGTCACCACTGTCCCTAGGTGATGGACAGCATACAGTGGGCATCGACCAGGGTAGTGTGGTACCTGCGGCACATGCTTCCCCACACAGCAGCCATGGGCATGGCCCACACATGGTACCACACAGACAGTTGTCCAGGGGTTCTCGTGGGAGCATCCATGGGCGTACTGCCCTGGCAGGCGTGCCCACAGAGGACTTACAACCTCAGCTATGTTCGGACTGTCATGCAGGCACAGTCACGTATGGAGCGGTACACCAGACAGGGTCTGAGGGAGCTGACAGCATGTCGCACAGCCATGACCGGCGGTATCCGTGACATCGCGGGCGCCATCCGTGATTTCACCAGCGTCGTAGACAGGCGTTGTGGGGACATATTAGACCGTCTCAACAACTACATGCCCATGAGCCAGGGTGATGGTGGGCGGTTGCGTCGTCGGCGTGGCGTATGCCAGCAACAGCAGTAGCTGGCAGTCGGCGTGGGCGACAACAGGGCGCGCGCCCGTAGTGCCAGCAGCAGCCCCAGCAATGCTGGTTCTGTGCTGTCATCAGACGCCCCAGGAGACCACGTGCGTGGCTCTGGCCAGGGCCGACAGGGCTCTGTGTCCAGTCAGCGAACACCTGCTTCGATGACAGTACCCAGTCTGGGTTGGTCCCGGATACGGTCCGTAGCACCCTGCAAGGCACAGGTACCGTGTCCGTGCCCAGAGACACTGATCTGTATGGCCTGGCAGGTACAGTCTGTGGCTGTCCACAAACACCAGTAAATGGCAGCCATGAGGTGGAACTGTGTGCAT
Organism: Protopterus annectens; assembly: GCF_019279795.1. Classification (NCBI taxonomy): domain Eukaryota; kingdom Metazoa; phylum Chordata; order Ceratodontiformes; family Protopteridae; genus Protopterus; species Protopterus annectens. The sequence continues at coordinate 426,015,877 of NC_056728.1, forward strand.
CCATACACACATGCAATATAACAACACCTAGGGCTACGCATACACGCACACACTGCAGCAACACTGCCCCACCTTCTAATGCTGTCCCTCACCAACACACATACACATACATGTCAATTGGTGGTATGGGTGGCTGACCCAGGTATACCAGGTTCACACCCTGTGCATATGATGAAACTGTGCCACCTCCTGCAGTCTGTAACAACTGTGCAGGTACAGGTTAACATGTTACTGATGCACAGGGTGACCACATAGATGTGTAGTAATAGTATCATGTGTTGTACAGTACTGTGTGCTGATTTCATTGTGGGTATATCACAGCATGCCTGATGCAGTATTTGTGTGATTGTCATGTCCTGTTGTCTACACCCATGGTAAGTAACATAGTGTATCATCTGCACATGTTGGCATACTAGTGGTAATGATGTCAACAGCAGCCTACATACATAGGTAGCACAGGGGATGGGTAATGACTGTAGTAGCACACAATGATGGACATGTAAATTGCAAGTGGCATGTTGGCCACACTAGACTCTGCAATGCAGATGTGTGAGGACGTTGATATGTGTGCATAACTACACAAGTGGTACAGGACACATAGGTGCACACTAGCACTGCATGCACACACCTCCTACCATACTAGACAGCCCCAACACACATAACAAACTGTCACGGGAGGGAGAGTCCCCATACATGTCAGGGATACTGTGGTGGCAAGCCAGGAGCATACATCCTACTAAGTATGGCACCACTGTGAGAAGGATCGGTGTCTGTTATTTGACATGTGTATTACTGCAGGTGCGGGCACATGGCTTTATATCCAGTTTTGTACATCCTGACAGTACATGCATGTTCCGTACACTTGTGTGCACTGAGACTGGACCCTGGCCATCTGACCAGTGTGTTTCCATGTACATGTGCATAGCGCCTGCATATGTGCAGTGTTACCTTATGGAACTGGTACAGCTTGTTTGTTGTACAATGGACTACATGGAGCACTGTTCACTGTACCTTTGTTTGCATGCATGTTTGCTTGCAATTACCCTGGAATACCGATCACACCTGCAATGCATAGTTATAGGGCTTCTGTGGACTCCTAGTGCCATCTGTGTAGCCTACTGTATGTATGGCGTGTCCCACTTGAGAGGTTGCTACTGTTTGACCTGTTCACATGTACATTGACTGTGACACAGTGCATATGACCTGCCTGACATGTGTCCACATGAGCAGTCATGTATGCTACTGCTAGGTAGTCACAGGCACTACACCTTCACATCCATCTCCTGTTGAACTACCTGCTTTGCTAGGGACAGCCTGCACCTGTCACCCTGGCCTATCGGATATTGGCAAAGCCTCTTGCTACCCCATAGTGGCTATGTTAGGCAGGGCTCACATGACAAACACACCTTCATAGGTATCACAAGGGTTAAGACACTAAGAGCAATGCTGCACAATGCCAGATGTCTAATCCTCCACATGCATGCACCCAAAACACTCCTTTCCAGGAAACATTGATATGTGTGCAGTAACAGATGCCTGGTTCAGGGCTACTGGAGGCACACCAGCACTAACAGGTGTAACCGGGTTGATTCCTTTGCTACAGTCACCAAGGCCATTGCCGAGGGGAAGGTGGTTCACACAGCCTACCTGGGCCTTGCAAACGCCTTGGCAACAATACCACACTTGGGCATTCTAGGCAAGCTCACCATCCTGAATATGAGCCCGTATGTCACTAGATGGATTGCACAGTGGCTCATGAACAGAACACACATGTTTAGCATTGCTGGAGCCATGCCACACCCATAACAGTTCAGGATGTGTCCCAGAAGGCTCAGTCCTGGGACCCTCTTGTTAGGTACATATTTATTGGAGGTACAGGCCAACACGGATGAACTGTGGCTGTCCAGATATGCAGATGACTGCAAACTGGACAACATAATCGACTACCCAGCTGACACAGGCATCTACCAAAGGGGCATCGGAGCAACAGACAGCTTGTGCCAGGCCCATGGCCGTCTGCTGAACAGTGTGTAGAAGGGGACTGTGTATCCTGTAGTCTGTTCACCTAGTTACCAAAAGGGACATTGTCCCCACACACACTAACCTCCTCAGCCAGAAACACACACTTGCCAATTGCAGGATTCAAACCCCTATCTGACTGTTATGACACTTGAGACGGACGCATTAGCGGAGCGCGCTATTCGCATTACTGGGATTTCTCCTTTCTCATGCTCCACTTATAGGGTGCTGACATCAGCAGTGTGTAGCAAAGGGGAGGGGCATCCTGTAGTCTGTTCACCCAGTTTCCAAAAGGGACTTTTCCCTCACACACTAACCCCCCCTCACAAACACACACACTTGCCATTCACAGGAATCAAACCCCTACCTACTTATGTTATGACACTTGAGACGGACGCATTAGCAGAGCGTGCTATTCGCATTACTGGGGGTTTTCCTTTCTCATGCTCCACTTATAGGGTGCTGACATCAGCAGTGTGTAGCAAAGGGGAGGGGCATCCTGTAGTCTGTTCACCCAGTTTCCAAAAGGGACTTTTCACTCACACTAACCCCCCCACACAAACACACACACTTGCCATTCACAGGAATCAAACCCCTACCTAGTTATGTTATGACACTTGAGACAGACGCATTAGCAGAGCGCTATTCATTACTGGGAGTTTTCCTTTCTCATGCTCCACTTATAGCGTGCTGACATCAGCAGTGTGTAGCAAAGGGGAGGGTCATCCTGTAGTCTGTTCACCCAGTTTCCAAAAGGGACTTTTCACTCACACACTAACCCCCACACAAACACACACACTTGCCATTCACAGGAATCAAACCCCTACCTAGCTATGTTATGACACTTGAGGCGGACGCATTAGCGGAGCGCGCTATTCGCATTACTGGGAGTTTTCCTTTCTCATGCTCCACTTATAGGGTGCTGACATCAGCAGTGTGTAGCAAAGGGGAGGGGCATCCTGTAGTCTGTTCACCCAGTTTCCAAAAGGGACTTTTCACTCACACACTAACCCCCCCCACACAAACACACACACTTGCCATTCACAGGAATCAAACCCGTACCTAGTTATGTTATGACACTTGAGACGGACGCATTAGCAGAGCGCGCCATTCGCATTACTGGGAGTTTTCCTTTCTCATGCTCCACTTATAGGGTGCTGACATCAGCAGTGTGTAGCAAAGGGGAGGGGCATCCTGTAGTCTGTTCACCCAGTTTCCAAAAGGGACTTTTCACTCACACACTAACCCCCCCACACAAACACACACACTTGCCATTCACAGGAATCAAACCCCTACCTAGTTATGTTATGACACTTGAGACGGACGCATTAGCAGAGCGCGCTATTCGCATTACTGGGAGTTTTCCTTTCTCATGCTCCACTTATAGGGTGCTGACATCAGCAGTGTGTAGCAAAGGGGAGGGGGCATCCTGTAGTCTGTTCACCCAGTTTCCAAAAGGGACTTTTCCTTCACACACTAACCCCCCCACACACAAACACACACACTTGCCATTCACAGGAATCAAACCCCTACCTAGTTATGTTATGACACTTGAGACGGACGCATTAACAGAGCGCGCTATTCGCATTACTGGGGGTTTTCCTTTCTCATGCTCCACTTATAGGGTGCTGACATCAGCAGTGTGTAGCAAAGGGGAGGGGCATCCTGTAGTCTGTTCACCCAGTTTCCAAAAGGGACTTTTCCCTCACACACTAACCCCCCCACACAAACTTGCCATTCACAGGAATCAAACCCCTACCTAGTTATGTTATGACACTTGAGACGGACGCATTAGCAGAGCGCGCTATTCGCATTACTGGGAGTTTTCCTTTCTCATGCTCCACTTATAGGGTGCTGACATCAGCAGTGTGTAGCAAAGGGGAGGGGCATCCTGGGTGTGGTTTCCTGTTTGCCAAAAGGGACATTTCCCCCACACAGACCAACCTCACACACAGACAGACGCACACACACACACACACAGGATTTGAACCCCTATCTAACTATGTCATGACACTTGAGACGGACGCATTAGCGGAGCGCGCTATTCGGATTAGTGGAGAGTTACATTTCTCCTGCTGTACTTCTAGGGTGCTGACATCATCTGTGTTTGGAAAGGGGAATGTGCATCCTGTGGGGAAGCGGACACCAAGCACACTATGGCTAAGCTGTCATTCCCTAGGGCAAACAGCCTATTGTTGACCTCTACACCATTATGTTTAATTGTCAAATGCACATTATTTGTTGCTAACAGACTGTTTGCATATATTTATTGCCATAGCATTCCCTGCTGGTATGGACAACCTCTGCATCTATGGAAACTGTTTGAATATGGGAGGGATCCACTATATCACGTATGTCTCTGTAGTCATGTCACTGTGTGCACTGGGCAGACTGCTGTGCTGTGGTTGGACCCTGGCATAACACATGACAATACCAGATCGTGTGTCCCACTGCTAAAACAAGATTTGGACTAAGTGTGTGAGCATGCCCAGTTCAGCCTTCCCATGGCATGTTGTCAAAGTGTGTGAGCATGCCCAGTGTGATTATTCCATATGTTGGACTCTGCAGCCCACCACATTTGTGGATGTGTGTGAACTTCACAAACTATCACCCGTTCATGGTTGTGGGTTGTGTGTCATGTTGTGTAGTTACTGTACAACTGCTTTGTGTGTCAACACAACAGGATTATACTGTGCCTGCAGTGTTTGCATGGGATACTTTGCATGCAGTCGTCAACATCCTTTCACACTGACCTAACACTGTAGTACTGTATAGTGTACTGTCAGTACTTTGACTGTGGTGGACAGTAACCTGGGCTTTACTGCTATCACTGCTTTACATTCTGATCATGGGCACAACAGCCTGGTCGGGGCCAGTTGGGTACATCTGACCATGTTGCATTCTGTTCTGATATGCACCACTTACACCAGACTTGCCCAACATTGTGAGTGTATCCCACAACATAGGTGTACAATTGCATACACTACCGTTGTGCCCTAGTCCATGGCTAATGCAAGTTGGAGAGTGTGTTTGTCCTTCCACACACATTGTAAGTGGAGTTTGCCATGACCAATGTAATGGTTGGTATACTGTGCCTCTGTCTACCTGTGACATGACAGTGATATCCTGGATGAACCTACCATCTCCGTCCACCCATCAGGATTCCTATTGTGGAAGGTTAATGAGTGACTCTATGGGTAGCCTGTGCTGAGGGTTCACTCATGGGTGGGGGTGGCTTCTGTGTTATGGATCACACAGTACAGCCTGTCCCATGTAACTCAGTGCTGGGGTTCAGGTCTGTCATGTGCATAGCTCACTGCCATTCAGATTGTACTATGTGCAGCATTTGTATTGATGCCAGCAACACATGCAGAACATGGCATGTGTGTAGGCTGATTGATACTCCTGATCTGGTACTGTTGGGGACTTTACAGTTGATGGAGGTGTCTGCTGCGGTACATCCCACGGGGCTATTGTAGTCGATTGACCCACTGATGCAGGAGGACTGCAGAGCCACAATGACCTCACCTTGTGTAGATCTGACATCCTTCATGATTAGGTGGGTATATGGTATGTTTCTGTAAACACTACAGCACATGTTTGTCCAGTGCAGGATATCCATCACCCTGTGTCCCCAGGTCTCTCATTACATGTTAACTACATAATGGGTTAACACCTATGTGGTAATTGGTGGACACTTACTGTATATCCACGGGGGTTGACTATACACATTTCTGCACTTAGCTTGCTGACATAGCTATGGCACCAGTTGTCTGTTGGTATGTGGCCCTTTTGTAGGATGCATGTGTCAGCTGGTGGATCATATGTGGTGGCGGTTTGTAGTCCTCTGCAAACATGTCACGACACAGTCCTTCCATGTTTGCCTGTACCTATGGGACATATATACCAGGCGAGGGGATACCAGGTCCAAGCCTTGTGGGATGCCAGTTATATCTGGTTTGTAGTCTGACATGGCTGAAGCAGGTCTGACCATGTCTGTTCTGTCCTTGGTCTTGTTTGCAACCCCTCTACTGACATGTGGGTTTATATTTACACTGGTGAGCCTATCTATACTGAACATGTAGGGTATTGTATAGACGCCTTTGCAAAGTACAGATCCACTGTGTGGATCACATTGCCCTCATCAATGACCTGAATGACTGTTTCAATTGGGTCCAACATGGTTAGGGGCAGGATCTGCACTTGAGAGGGCCACACTGTGTTGGGTCCGGTGTCAGTAGGTCCCCGACATCCATATTTCTGTGGTACATGCTGCTCCTTTCCATAGCTGAGCAATCTGGGCTTCTCAGGATTCTGGGGTAGTACTGTTCAGTATCCACTCAGGCAACACCTTTGTTGAGAAGGACCACTGTTGATGTACACTGCTCTTTGGGTACATATTCTGTGGTACGGCTGGCATTGAGCAGTAGTGTGGTGTGGCATTCCATTCATCTTAGACTCCATGTTGCACATTGCCCAGGTCACCATCTCATACCATTGCTGCTGTGTGTTTTGCTTTGGAGATGTTGTCTGTTACCTCAGCATCTGCTATGTCAGGGAGCCAGCCGTCTACTGGGATACATATTCTGCATACATGGGGGTGTGTGGGTTTGCACTGCACCTGTCAGGATGTATGTTGGCAATATGTATGTGTGTTTGTGCTGTTTGTGTGATTCAGTCCATATCTGTGAATACACAGGATGGCTCCTACCATCAGTTGTGTAAGCCTTCGGATTATCCTTCATGTCCTGTGCAATTTGTATCTACATAGGTTCATAGGTTCATACTAGGCTATCCACCCTGGGCATTTGTTAGGCTAGCCAGAGTGTGTGTGGCTTTTGGGACCCCTTGCTATCTGGATAGTATGGCCATGTATTGTTTGCTTAGCTGTGCCTCTGTCTGGACATCACACAGTGAAGACCCCCACTGTAACTCTACAATCATCCATCCACTTGCCAAGATTCCTGTTGAACAATGTCAGTGAGGGGCTCTGCCTAACATGGGGTGGGAGTCTGGTCCAGGGTGTGAGGTACCTGTGGATCATGTATCTGTCCCACCAGCACATCCTATTTCATTATGTGTTGGGGTTGACATCTCTCACTCTCGCAGCTCCAATGGATATGTGTTGTCTGGGGTGGGGCAGGTCCATCACTCCTGTGATAGGCATGGCCTCCTACAACAGGCATGCAATGCCTCTGTGTGGGCAGTCTGCAACTGTAGTCAGCTGGGGTGTCTACAGCCTAGCAGCATATGACATATATGTATGACACCTTCTCCTCTTGGTGAGGTAGCTTTGCAGTCTTCCTAACTGCTGCAGGTGTCAGGTAAGGTAGATCCCACAGGAGTCATTGTACTGGATTATCGGTGTGATTGGGATAGCATTATAGGGGCACAGTGGCCTCTGTTGCCATAGATGTGACTCCTTTCCTAATACAGTGTCACATGTACACAGTCTTCCTAGCCACATTGGCAATGTGGGTGTCACATAACAGGTTACTGTTCACTTGTGTCCCTTGGTCCCTGGTTACACCTTCCATACATTATGGTTTACCACCTTTGTGGTATTTGTGTAACCTTGTCTGGTATTTGGTGGGACATTCATACTGTCCAGTGTGTTCCAGGCGGTTGGGGGTTATTGTGTGAGAGTGCGGTCTGTAGCATACTACAGACTGCACAGCAGTCTTGCCTACAGTTAGTTGCACGTGGGTGAACTCCACTGCCTTGTACATTGTCAGTTACCTGGACGTCTGGGTGTCTGTGCTGCCTATGGTTACTCACCTCCTTTTATGTAGTGTTCCAGGCTTTGGGGCCATGACACATGGTACATGGTATAACCTGGTAGTGCTGGTGTGCTGTCAGGAGCCTTGCAGCAGGTTTCTGTCACTGCACAGACATCGATGTTCTGTATTCTGGGGATGGCCTAGGGGGCATGCATATTGGGGTGTACACATCTGGCATCGGTCATTATTTCCCTTATGTTTCTTCCCACTTAGGTTTTCTCGGGTGGCGGGTCAGTCTGTTCAGCCTTGCCTACATAAGGCTGTGTGGAGGTGGCCAAGGCCTTATCCACTATTCAGACGCCCAGGGGTAACGGGTGCAGGCCATACCAAGGGCAGCTGCATGGATTGTCAAGCATGACATCCCAACCTGACAGACATTGGATCCCCTTGGACTGACACCAGTAGATGTGCTACTTGCTATGACTGATCATTCCATGTTTCTACTGTGGCATTATTCTTGGTAAGGGTAAGTTGCTGCAAGCGGTGAGTGTCATACCAGCCTGGACTACATAATCAGATAGCTCATCTGTGTCTCTTTACATGTAGGCTAGGGCAGTACACCTCGGGTCATTCACACCAGCATGGACTATAACTGCATCATATTTCTGTTTGCTTTGGAGTGACCTTCATATTTGTGTTATGTGGCATGTTGTGGCGGCCTACAGGCAGCTTACTGTACCCTTTCCTTTGTTCAGTCTGCTGTGCGGGACGGCAGTGTGTCTGACTATGGAGTCACCTATTACAACTGTATCAGGCATGTTGTTTCTCCTTCTGGCCTGTGACTGTTTGGCACACCAGCTTTGTGTGCTATGTTGTGCATGTGCTATGTTTGGTGGATGTTTCATTGGGTGTCTGCTTTATTGGCCTCTGTTGGTGTGCTGTGTGTGTGATTTCTGCCTCTGGGAATGTCTTTCTGTGTTTATGTGTTTGGTTTGCAGTTGTGGTAGGTCTATGTGGGTATGTATTTCTGGTGTGTGTGGTTACCTTCTCCTACTGACTTGTTGTGGGTGTACTGAGTTAGGGAGCTCTGCCTCCGGTTTGGATGGATGGTTGCATCTCTCACATATATTTGTATTTCTTGGGTGGAGTTGGTGGTTGTCTGTGTACTTGGGGCAGGTGTAACATTGGCACAGGGTTCACAGATTCCACTTGTTGAGCCTGGCCTTACTGGATTGCATGTGTGGACAGATTATATTGCCATACTACTGATCAGTAATTACGTCATTGTTCATGCTTGCTCTATCATGTAGTAGCTTCCTCTTTCTCTTGCATGTTTTGGTTATGGCTGGAGTCCACCATGCCAGATTTAGGCACTGTGTCTTGTTTTAATTTGGGACTGCATAATGCAAGCATTCCTGGCGTTGTTCATGGCGTGGCTGTCTTGCAGGTTCTGAGGCATGGCCCATATTTTGCACCTCTTGGCGTGAACTTTCATGGCTTCTACATCATTTTGGAGGTGTCGCATAATGCTTAGCACATGTTTTCCACTGTGTTTCCCGGACAGGGACTCTGGTCAGGGTTTGTATATCCAGTGTGATTACTATATGGTCTGGTGTTACCAATGTGCAATACACTTCTCATCTTAACATCCATTACCCATGTTGCTGATTATGACATCAGTATGCTTGCCCTCTTGTGGGTGTGCTACGTTGTTCCTGGGCCTTTTGGTTTGTGGTTTAATGCCCTTTTGTCCTACACTGTTGCAGCTGGTATACTTCTCCCAGTCTATGTGTCGGGGTATTTGCAGTCAGCAATTCTAATGTGGTTTTGAGGACTTGACATATTCATGTATTCCAGCATGGGCGCAATGCAGTTCCTGGTGTTGGGCCAGTACTCTGTGGCAGGCTATACACTGGTGGGCGGTTTTAGCCACTGTTACTTGTGCATGGCTAGTCCATGCTGCTTTTCTGGTGGTACCAACATGGGGGTGTTGTTATCCTTGTCATTGTTGATGGTCACCCTCCTTTTGTAGCTTGTTCCAAGTGTTGGGGATGTACAGCACAGTCTGAGGTGTGACCTGGTGGTGTTAGGGTGCTGTTGTGAGCCTTGCCTCGGTATTCTGTTACAGCACAGTTATCAACATTCTCCATACTGTGTGGGCTTAGTCTGCATGCATCTTGCTGTTTGGCCTTATCCCTTATCTGATTCTTATCCCTTCTGGTACCTATGGAGATAGGTTTGTGTTTTGCACCTTCCTATTCAGGGCACACTGTGCATGACAACGGCCTTTGCCAGTATCCATACAGCCTGCACTGATAGGTGCATGCCAGTCCTGGCAGGTGGTGCATCATGTCATGCTCAGCATGTCATCCCAGACTGGCACACAGTTCGTCCCCTTTGCCTACCTGCATTACTTCGGTAATTGTTGCACTTCATCATCTCGTTGTCCTGTTGTAGCATGCTGCTTGTTGAGGGTAGGATGTTAGACAGGGTCCTCAGGAGTGCATATGGTACTTGGTGTTACATTACTTGACACACAGCATTCATGCCTCAGGTGGTGCTGCAGGGCTGCCTCTGTCGGATGCACATATTACACTTACCTGTACATGTTTGTGAACAGGTTGTGTCACATTAGGCATCCCTGTTACTATATGGTGAGTCGGAGGGTATCATTCCCAAGGTTCCTACTGAGCCAATGTATGTGCTATCGTTGCCTCTTTGCCAGAGCCAGGGCATACTGGGCACGCCTCCTTCTGCCTACTGGGGCAGGCTCAGGTTGTTCCTCCTCCGAGTCACGCTGTGCCTGTGGTGGCCTTGGCGATGGTGGGGGGCTGTTTGGCCCAGCCCTATGGTGATCCTGCTGCAGCTGTTTTCGCATGATCATATTATGTAGCATAGCACATACCATGACAATTTGGGTACATGTAGTTGGTGTGTACTGCAAGGCTCCACCAGATGTGTCCAGACACGGAACCGTGACTTGAGCAGCCCAAACACACGCTCTATTACATTCCGTGTTTGTGCGTGTGCCTCATTATGGCGTTCCTGTTCAGGTGTGTGTGCATTTCTGATGGGTGTCATCAGCCACGGCTCCAGTGCATATCCAGCATCCCCACTAGGTGTCCGTGTGGGATGTCCCCATTGGCAAATGTCTGGTACAGCTCGTCAGATGCCAGATGTGGGAATCATGGTAGCTCCCAGGACAGCCGGCACACACATTCATTATTATGCCCTGGGCATCACACATGACCTGGCAGTTGATGGAGGGGATGCCCTTGCGGTTTATGTAGGCCCTACCCCCCTCTCCTGCTGGTGCTTTGATGCGTATGTGCGTGCAGTCTATGGCACCCAGTACCTCAGGGTATTCCGCTATTTGCTGGAAGAGCCGCATGTTGCTGGCCAATACCTCACGGGCATTGGGGAAGTATACATGATCACCGACATGTGCTGACATGGCATCCAGGAACTGGTGCAGTACCCTGGAAGCTGATGCCTGTGAGATCCCCATCATATCGCCAGTTGGTCTCTGGAAGGTACCTGTTGCTAGTATTCTTAGGCCAACACATACCTTGGTTTCCACTGGGATGGTTTCCCCTCTGTTGGTTCTGTGTGTGAGGCATGGCCTGCACAGCTCCACTATTTGCTGCAGGAGGTCTCTGTCCACTCTATAGCGCTCTACTATCTCCAGCTCATGTAACCCGTGGTAGGTGACCCTGGGCCTGTACACTCTTCTCCGTCTCCTCACTGCGGGTTGTCTGGCACCATCTGCATTGTCACCACCCTCAGCAAGTCGCCTATGTCTCATTATGACAGCTATGGCAGCCCCTAACATTTCTGCTCTGAGTTCAGCTTTTTAAGTTTTCACTTCTGATAACTGAACTCCTGTCTTGCAGTGTCTCTTGAGAGAAACATTCTGCACTGCTGTTTGCAGAGTTTTAAGTGCTGGGCTGGCCTAGTATTCTGCCTGTGTAATTGCCTGCATCTGATTGTTTTCACCTGCTAGCTCCAGCAGTATTCCCTGCTAACTTCCTAGTACATCTGTTGTTTCCTTTTTCCTTGCTGTTTCCTCAGGGTGGGGCCGTGTGCAAACCAGCAGAAACAGGCTCACAGTGGCTTACAGCACACATACTTACACAGTTCAGAATCTGCTTATTCGGTTTAAGCGTGCGCCAGCGCAAATGGTGTTAAACAGCTCCCAACACGCTCCCACATGCTTAGTCTGCCTTACACAGCGCACTGCCTTACTGCAGCACATTGCCTTGCAGCACACCGTATTACTCGCTTCACGGCGCTGCGCATACCGTCCAGCAAGAAACTTTGGTGTAGGCAACAGTGTACACCTTCCATTTCTTGGCTTTCTCATGTTTACTTCGGGGCACACCTCCTCCCTTGATGTCTCTCTGACATCTGTCATGTAACTCTACCTCCCAATCACTTCTATCACTTTCTACCATTCCCCCCTGTGATGTCACCTATCTCCTACTCTGTTCCTCCCCCTTCTGTAACTCTTACACTACTCAGACTGTGCTCATTTCCTATGTGACAGTGGTATTCAGTATCCTTACCCTAATTTGCATCAGATTGCCTACTAATGCTTAGTTACATCTCTTACACTTGGCTTCCCCTTGGCAACCACTACCACGGTGGCCATGTTGGTTTTCCTATGCTGGTCCCTCCATTGACATTCCATATAATTCATGAAACCTACATTTGTAGGTTTAAAACCTTCGTTTTCATGTTTTATGCAGCGCAGCCCGTTTGCGTGGGGCTGCGCTGGGTTTACACATCGGCAATTGCCGAAAAAAAAAAAAAATTATTTTATATTTTTTGCATGGGGTTGCATTGCCAATGGCCACATATTTGGCCATTGGCATGCTGCCTATGACATATGCACCCTTTATTTGGAGCTGACATGGCTCCATTGCGTGTTGCAGAAGCGTGCTCAGTTGTCAACTGAGTACATTTCTGCAGCTAACACGGCTCTTACACAGGCTGTTCTAGGCTTCCTGGATCGCTGATCAGCCTCATTTGCATGCTATTCGGATGCAAGTGGGCTGATTAGCTTAGCCACGCCCACTCCGTGTAAGAGCCGTGTTAGACTAACTCTTACACGGACTTTGGGCTGTTCCTGGATCACAAAGGCTACATGGAGTCTTACACTACTCTAAGACTCCGTGTAAGCCTTCGTGAATCCGGCCCATTATCTTCTTTAGGGAAGTAATCCATGCATTACAGGAACTGATCCTTGCACTTACAACCAGTGATCACAGAAAAATGATTCTCATCAATTTGGCTTGTTGAGGGCACTCTGAAGTGTGTGTGTGTGTGTGTGTGTGTGTGTGTGTGTGTGTGTGTGTGTGTGTGTGTGTGTGTGTGTGTGTGTGTGTGTGTGTGTTTGGAAAATAACCTAATATATATATATATATATATATATATATATATATATATATATGGGTCCTGGCCTTATGATCGAAAGTACGTTTCAGCAAAATGTACTTGATCAAACTCACTTTCGTGAAAGTGCATCTTGTTAATAGGTAACTAAGTAAACAGTTGTTTGCATGTAGTTTTAGTTGCACATCAACTGTACTGTTGATTGTACAACTAAGCAAACTGTGCCCCCCACACCCCCATTACTTTATATACTAACTCCAGGATTGCACTACAGTGGGGAAAAGGCCATTTATCAACTAAATGAGTTTCAGTCAAGTGAGTTTTCAGTGAAGTGAGCTTTCAGTGAAGTGGTCCTAGTAATTTCATTTTCAATCAAGTGAGTTTTCAATCAACCGTAGTAGACCCATACATATATATATATATATATATATATATATTATACACTCGCAAGCACACACACACACACACACACACACACACACACATATATATATATATATATATATATATATATATATATATTAATTACTGTGACAAAACTTTCATTTGATCACAGTCGTACATTAAAGATGTCCTCAGTCTGACAACATCTGTTTTATGAGTGGGTGAAGTTCATGTGTGAAAGAAATTATCATCAGTCTGACTTTGCTTTCCTTGTGTGTGTGTGTGTGTGTGTGTGTGTGTGTGTGTGTGTGTGTGTGTGTGTGTGTGTGTGTGTGTGTCTGAGCAGCAAGTGATGACTGCTATATTTAGGTTAAATCTAATGGTATTCTAGTCAATGGGTTTGTTTACAATTATTTTAATTATTGTAACTAAATCATGACTGAAAGTGAACCCTCATAGTTTTGTTCACGTAGATGTAAAGTAAGCGAATAAATAAATCAATTATCTGATTTACATATACTGTGGGCATACTTTTTTTCACTTGATCAGAGACAACATTTTTTTTTTAGTAGTTTTTTTTTTCCAAGATGTTTCTGTATTGTGTGGTTTCGTGTTTTTGTAGTTTCAAACTTCTGCTCTTGATATACTGACATTCAAAATTTCAGTTTTTTGAGATTCAGAAGTGGATCCGTGTACAGGGAGGGGGACAGCTATATGCAAAATAATAACTAATATCTAAGCATATGCCATGTGTGGTACAACATACACTTTTTTAAAAGTAATTTGTTATGTGAAGTGATACAATGTAATGTGTTCGAATTTATATTCTAAAAATGGAATAGTTTTCATGGTCATTAGTATATATTTTGCTGTAAGACTTTTGATTCAGAATGCCATGTTGGCTAAATGCTTCAAGCCTGCATTTTGGGTAGTGATAATTGTGGGGAAAGGGCCTACAGTCTGGAACTTGAAAAGCAGATAAAAAATCTCACCTTTACCCCTGAAAATTATCATCACAACTTTTAGTTATGCACAAATCAAATGACTTCTTGCAAATTAAAAGAGGTATACCCAATCTTAAGGGGGCATAGTTTCATAGGAGATTACTAGGCTAACAACTTAAGAGCCATTACAAGCCTAGCCAATATAACCCAATTTTACCCAAGATATGGCCCCTAGGGGCAAGAGGATGGCATAGATTTGTGCCTATGTATTCAGTATCTTGCAGATTGCCCTGTCCATAATGGATGTAAGTACTGCCCCATGTGTGAATTTGTGATTCCCCATCCATTGATCCAAACTGCATTTGAAGAAGACCAGCAAAGGGCTCTGCTTAATGTGAATTGGAAGCCTTTTCCAAAGAAGGGGTGTAAGTAACCTCTGAAGTCACTCCAGCTACTGTAAGGGCCTAGTCAATTACATGCCAAATGGTACATTGTACTTGATTATTGGTCTAATTATGGCTGAATACAGCGGGACTAGAATTGCCTTGGATCTGGATGCTGCACTTTTACTTATAAGTTGTGTCACATAGAAGGACTTCTTCACCACTGTGGACACATGGCAATCAAAGTTCAGATTACATTTATCTGTGCACCTAGATCTCTCACTCCTGAGTCTACTCTTAGAGGTGTGCTATTGATGTAATTTGCAGGGGTATTTGATTTCTCAAAGGCTATGATAATGCATTTTTTTTTGTATTTAGTTTCAGGCCATGGTTCTGGCACCAATCATTTGTCTGCTCTATACCCTCCTGAAGAATATCTGTATCCATGGGAGATTCAATGATTACCCCCAGGTTGCAATTGTTGTCAGACTTTGCCATGCAGAGACATTCAACATTAGCCTTCACTTCAGAAAAGTATATTCCTAACAGGAGTGGTCCCAGCACTAAGCCCTGTGACCATTAATAACTGGCTTTTTGCTGGATATAGATTCACCCACTTTAACCATGTGTCCTGTCTGTGAGCCAATTGACTATCCATTTGGTGACATAAGGATTTATGCCCAGTTTTGTGAGTTTATTTATAATTTTGGAGTGGGAATTGTGTCAAATCCCTTTGCCAGGTCAAGGTATGTAGTATGTGTGTTTTACCCTCATCCATGGCCTTAGTGACTTTCTGAAAGAAATCCACCAGATTCAGTAGGCATGACCTCCCACTGACAAAGTTGAATTGGGTCAGACCAAGTGTTTGGAAGTTTCCTTTGTCATTATTTATCAGGTCCTGAAGATCTGATCTGATCTGAAGAAGCGTGCCCAGAGCACGTGAAAGCGCTTATCCTTTTGTTTTACACTGAATAAAGAAGATTGTGCTCTTACTTCTCGTGGTGTGTCCTGAGGTTTTCGTTTGGAATATTGTCCAGAAAAAATAAAATCAGTTGTGGTACACCGCTGCCATGACAACTGGTCACAGCCATGAGATTCATTTTCTTTTAATTAAAAAAAAAAACTTCTTTTAAGGGCATTCTTCTTTAAGAATGCCCTTTACTTCCATTGAGACAGATGCTGAAGATGGAAACAGATCACAAACACCTGTTGTGTCTGTGTGATTGATTCTTCATCTTCCCCACATGAAATAGGAATTCTAGAAGATGTTGGGACTGGGCAGCAGACCACGAACAGACATGCTTCAAACATGGTTCAGGTACTTATGAAATGTTGCAGTGTAATTGAATAGTAGTTAAGTACTATAATACTTTGTGTTTAAATAGAGTCCTCAAAAATATTACTGGAAATGCCCAGCAGTTTCTACAGTTATAATTAGCTATTGGTAGTCGATATATGGAAAAGGTCATTAACTTTTGACTGGCTGCCACGTTCCAAGAAATCTGGGTTACTCACCAAAAAAACAAACAAAAAAGACAGGCATAACTATATGGCTATTGTTCAGAGTGGGAATGTGATTTATATCCAGACATACCATGGTTCAGTTGTTGCAAAGTCAAAATTAGTAAAAGCAAGTGTTTCTCTCTAAAAGCTTTATTTTTTTATTTAAATACTAAAAAAAAATTACATGACTCTGAGAGATTTAATGTCTTATACAAAATACAGGAAGTAGCCGACCAGTCATCTTTACAGTGTAAGAACACTTTATAGAGGGAAGACATTGTAGCATGCATTTATATTTTACTTGAAAACCACTTTCAGATTGGTGGAAATATTATGTATGTCAGTCTGAATCGAAATACAGCCCTTTTGATGATTTACATTGGCAACAGTGATGAATGTCAATCAGTGTATGGGATTAAACAAATGTATGCTTTGAAAATGATATATGAGAGAGGAATGCAAGCATTTTGTTCTTCTATGTTGCATTTACACAGGAATCTGAATGGGGGAAGGGGCTGAGTAGATGTAAGGCCTGTTGCTTTCCATAATATTATGATGGACAGACAGACAGACAGTGCCATTGTGGCATCTGAACCTGTATTCTCCTAACAGTAATTTTGTCAATATATTTGTTGTTGTTTAAGATGCAGTAAGGGAGTCTCCAGCACCTCCATGCCTAACATCTGACTTCTCACCATACTATCTTGTTATATATGTAGTGGCACTGTTGGGGAAAAGTTTTTTTCATAAGGTAATGTTTATGATTAATGTTAGGGGTAGCAGCAGCAGGGTTAAAGGTAACAGACATGAGTAAGTGGTATGTGTGTGAACTGTGAAGCATGTCACATCTTTTAAAGCTATTACAACTTCCCATCTCTGTTTTATGATGGGTGCTGTGTGTACTGTAGCACAAGACTAGACCATAATAGCTCAGAAACGTGGATAACAAAAGTAGGTATGTACTTCTGTGACATTAGAGAAGTGCATGACAAGCTTACCCTTTCGCAGATTTTGAAGCATAATCATTCCATGTACTACAAAGTAATTTTATCACAGCTGAACAGAATATGTTTGGGAGATCTAGGTGAAAGGCATATTAGGAATAGTATCTTCAGATATCAGTAACTTGAAGGAAGCTTCTGTTCAAACAGCAATGCAGATTGTAAATATGTGCTTAAATTGACAGATTAAAACGTATTCTAAAATGTATGTTTTCTGCTAACATCATTATTAGGTACGATAGTTTTGCAAAAGCTATTGTCTACTAGTCTGCTTAGTTGAAAAAAAAATTAGTCTCTGTCAGGTAGGGATATACAGTAAATCTATAGAACAGCACTGGAATTATAAAATGAAATATATGAAAAAGCAGACAACTATATGATAGAATTAATATATTTGTTCAGGAAAATAAACTATTAAGTTTGCAGTTGGTTTGAGCCATAACCTGCGTCCATGATAGCATAGTAAATAATATTAAAGGGAAGTGGATCGTAACAGATTCTGTTAAGAAGCGGGAAATTAAACAGAAAGTACATTCAGTTAGGAAGAAGTACATTATAGGTTCACCACATATAACCATCAGTTCAGTGAATGGCATTTCATCAGAAATACCGTTGATCAAATTCCCCTCATCTGGGTCTGTGCCCCTGCCCCCTACACACATCCGCTAATTATATATGCCTACTCCGAGATTACACTACAGTGGGGAAAGGGCAAATTTCCTGATTCTCACTGTACTGCAATCTCAGTATGAACAGTTTGACGAATGGCATGTCCTGTGTAAGTGCACTGAAGATGTAGTTCGCTGAACTGATAGGGACCCATATATTACATAGGTGGACTATACATAAGTTCTGTAAGGCACACAGCATGTTACTAAAAGGCTTTAAACTGTACACTCGGCCGTATTCACAGCTACTATCATAAAACAAAATGGTCAAACAAACTTAAAAATCCAACTTTAATTAAAAAAAAACAAATACTGGTAAAACTAGTAAGCGCTTTCATTCCCAAAACCATGGAAGTTCATCAGACCAAGTTACACCAGACTCAAACACATTAAATATGTTCTAAAACAGTCACATGATTTCTTTCCAGCCATATGACTTCATAATACTTAATGTTTTAACCCCTTATTTCTCAAAACAACTTTGAAATCCTCTCTGTCATTCAAATCAGGAATATTACATGCATTTAGTCTGATCTGCCAACAATATTCTTTCCAGTCCAGATCATCTTCCGCATCTAGCCTTTCACTGTAATTTAACACTTGATCTATAACTGAAAAATGAAAACCTATATCCCTACTGTCCTTATGTTTATGCAAAACATGTTCAGCTAAAACATTGCTCAGTCATATCCTATGTCACTACCGCTCTCCTATGCTCATACATTCTCTTGTGGAACTCTCTAGTAGTTCTCCCTATATAAAATGCTGAACATAAATCACATAGAGAAATATAGGCTACACATTTGGATCTACATTTAAACCTAGATTTCAAATGAATTACATATTTCCTAGCCTCTACATTTACTTCCTGGACTTCCAATACTAGAGAAGAAAACTTACAACTCCCATATTTGGCCATCCCTTTATTAGCAGGAACACAGCATGTTAGTATAATATATAATGTATCAATAGTGGAGCAATAAAGTCTAAATAGGCTATTCAGCATACCTGTACTTTTCTGGCTGTGTGACATAGGCTGTACCAAATTGTAGAAAATATAGTTAAGCAAACTGTAGGCTTGTGAGCTTTTTTGTTTGTAACTTTGAGGTGCATAGCCAACTGAAAGTGTAGTAAACCAGTTATATGCAGTTTTGGAAATTGTATGTCTTGGGCTGACTTGAACTCTTACAATGAAGTAGTATTCCACAGCAAGTGGATGGATTGTTGATACTGTGTTGTATTTTAAGGAGGTGGGGTGCTGCAGTCCTGAGTATGTCCTCCTTTGGATGAGATGCCAAGTAACTATGAGCCTGTTTTCTGTTTGTCATCCATTCTCTATTGCAATATTACAAGCTTACCATTTTTAATGTAACATAGACAATTTATTCTGCAAGGGCAGCAAGCACTGAACTTGTAGGTGAAATGCTGAAATATAAAGTTGTTTGTTGGCAGCAAACTTTTCATTAGTTACAGAGCTCTTTAATGTGGAATTATAGATGAGCTGCAGAGATTGTGTATATTGACAGATATCGGTGGATTGTAATGAGAGAAGTCTGAGTGGCCTTTTATGGTTGAAATGTTCTGAATTGGGAAGTTTTGTCATCATTGGCTGTTTTGTTTCATTGCCTACTGGAAAAATGTTCAAAACAATAAATTTAAAACATGCTCTAACAAGTGGTGCTGTATTATAAGAGGGATATAATATAATTATTATACATTATAATTTAATGCGATCAGGAAGGTGAATCAAAGAACCTTTGCATGGTCCTAAAAATGTGTGCAAGGGACCTGTGATTTGAAAGCAACCCAAAGGTAAACTTAATCCACCATTGGCCAGATGCATTTTCTTTGAATGTCGGTTTCAATTCTGTTTCAGTGAATGTGAATTTCAAAGGCAGAGAAGTTTTAATGCTAAGTGTCTTTTCATTGTGAGACTGTGTTGCTTTCTTTAGCAAATGTCTATCAGTGTTTGTGCTATAAAATTTGAAATAAAAGTTTTTAATTAAATCCAAATATCTGTAATCATTGTAGAAGTAATGCAGAAAGCAGTATGCACACTGAGAGTTTTCAACAGTGTTATGGCAACTGGTGAGAAATGGAGAAATAGCCAAGTAATGGGATGCTGGAGTAGCTGCAGGGGGGAGGGGGGTACCAAAATTATATGCATGTTGCTTTCATGTACATGTCCAGAATTTTTGACATGAAAAGTTGGCAACCCTATTTAGTTAGGGGATAGGTAGGGTAGGTGTGTATGTTTGTGCATGTTTGTTAGTATTTGTATGTGTGTGTGCATGTGTTTGTGTGTGTGTGTGTGTGTGTGTGTGTGTGTGTGTGTGTGTTTGTGTGTCTGCTCGCATGTGCACATGCATATGTGTGCATGTGTGTGTTTGTGTGTATGCATGTGTGTGTGTATGTGTGTGTGTGTGTGTGTGTGTGTGTGTGTGTGTGTGTGTGTGTGTGTGTGTGTGTGTGTGTGTGCATGTCTGTGCAAGGGTTAATGGGTGAGTATGTCTGTGAGTACAGTTGGATTGAGGGATGTGTGTGAGCGTTTGTGCATGTGAGTGGTTTACATGACTGTGCGAATATGTGTGTATGTGTGGGGGGACTTTCACATATCCACTCTTACCTTGACTAATGAGCAATCTTGTAATATTGTGTTGGAGGACACTAGACACCATAGATACTCTACACAGCATGCCATAAAGATAATAAAAAAAATTCAAACCCTGTACCCTTTCACCACAAACACATACACACACACACTATTAACACTCTGTACCACCCTTAAATGCTAAAGGTTTTTGAAAATATTACCTAGATATTTAAAAAATAGGTAAAGTAAAAGGTAAAGATTTAAAACTATGCACACCTAATAAACAGCACAGCAGCGTTAACGCACTATATTAACTACTCAGTCTAGTTTGTGTTATTTTACATAATAAGAAGTACTAAACTCTTATGTCTGGCATAAGTCAATGGCTAGCATAGTCCACGAGTAATGAGGGAAAATAACTATAAGTGGCAGCAATCAGAGTCTGTCCATGTGGGGGTTGCTCCAGTTCTGGAAATGTAATAAAAAGTTGATAGAGCAATAGGTCTAGCAGCACTATGCATTGTACACATGCTAAGATCATGAATGGAATACAGATATATGACATTATTAACTGACTCTAAGGATCTTATATTTACAAAATCATAAAAACAGACATTTGGGGATTTTCTGTCAACTTAGGGACATGTAAGAGGCATGTAGTGTGTGTCTGTTGGAGAGTGAATGGGGAGTGCCTGTTCAACACAATGAATTGGCCGCAAGTATTATCGACTGAAGGATAGTGTTGATTTGCACATATAGTAGTTATGGAAGATTCAGAAACATGGAAATTAGCCAATAATGAAGTCATTCCTCACTGCAGATAACATGAGTCTCAATTGCAAATTATCCCATTGTATAAACAGTTCCCTTTTACTGTAGCTCTTACCACCAGCTCTGATGTTCTTTCTGAATCCTTGAGTCTGTATTTTTATATGAAAGTAAGAATACTGATCTTTATAAATGCTGTGGCTTAAAATGACATTAAGGGTAATTTCCCCCCTTAAGTTACAAATGCATTTTCTCTTTTACTTTACTTTTAAAGCTAAGAGTATAATTTAAGGAGATTTTATAAGTAATTGGCCCAGTAATATTCTTTAAAAATATTACAGGAATATTGAAAACAATTTTGAAAAGTATGTCCTTAATACACAAGAACCAAAACAGCTAAAACAATGTAGTTTGCATACAGACTTCTTAAATGTGATCAGTACTAAAGCAGGTTGTGATTGATTCACAGTCCACACTCAAGAAAATCTTTTGCCTTTGTATGTATTAGGTGTAATTCATGGCAGCCATTACAGATGGCACACATTCATCTTCTTGCAGTGCTACAGAGATTGCTCAATAGTGTCCGACTAGCAGATCAGTTGTTGGAGGAACAAAGTAGTGGGTGGGAAGGAGTGGAAGTTTTGACACACACTCTGGGAGAAAAGGGGGTTACTGACCATGATCTGAAATGTCCCTGGTGATAGGGATGGTGTCAAAATTAAGCACCAGTTTGCCATTAACATTTTGGCAATGAAGGAGGGGTGTTGTAGCTACCTCACATGGCCTGTAGCAATGCATTGGATACTCTGCTCCAAACCTCTTCTCCTTCCCAGTTCACCACAGGTGCAGTTATGGCATGCAGGGAGGGGAGTGATAAAAGAAGCACTTGATGCAAAATAGAACAATGGAAGCAAATTCAGAGTAGGTGGTCAGTTGAGTGTGTGCAGGGGGGGGGGTCAGAAAGAAGCAAAAAACAATTCCTAGTGTTCTGCAGGGGGATCAGAAAGAAGTAAAAAGCAATTCCTTGTGTTCTTAGACCATGCTGTGGAATATGATTTGCACCATGATGTCTGTGAGTCTGATGCCTAGAAAGATATTCAAGATTTTGTAGGCAGATGTTTAGAATGTACCAGTGTTTGCTGTGGGCCTGTGGAATCCCACAATAACTGGAGCACCCTAAGGGCTGACATGTCTTTATGTCTAGAAATGTGGGCCCTCCCCCTGCAAACTTGCTGACTTGCCATGTGTTTCCGCTCGTTACACATCAGTCCAGTTTTTGTTAGTCTCTCTGAGTGTGCTGAGATGCCCTGGTACTAAAATGACACAAGGTGTACTGCTGTCACCCTGCAGAAGTACTGCAGAACAGTTGTGTGGGCAGCAGTGGAATAGTGATATCAGGAGCAGCAAAGATCATTGTTTCGTATTGAATGACTTGATTATAATTCAGTATCACACTTTGTTCTGCTTAGTCACACATCGGTCACATAATGGATTCTGTGTTGTTAATGTCACCTTTCCATATCTGGAGATATATAGCAATGTGCCTATTATAATAAAATCAACCATATTTATATATGTTTAGTTTTTTATAGATTTTATTGTGCTTTTTTAAACTTTTTATGAAACAGAACTGAACTACATTGTCCTGCACAAAGCACACATACCTAACATGTAACACTAGGCATTTGCAAATGATATCCCTCTTTTTTTTCAATTATTACTTTTCTATGGTGGCAGCATTTGTTTCTTCCTGCAAAATGGTATTAAGCTGCTGTGTATGACTATTCCTTTTAGTACCCCATAACAGGTTAATTTTCTGATTTTGTTACAAAGTTTCTGTTAGTTGCAGTCGCACACACTTATTTTCTGCCAAATGTAACAACTTTGTCATTGTATTATATTTTATACATCATCCACAGAAATATTTTTTTTAATTACTTAATATTAGTAGTATAGGACCCAAATCACCAAGAAACAGCCCTTCGTTGTGGGCGAACAGCCGGATGTTGTATGCCAATTTAATTAATTTTAAGTAAGCATAACTCACCCTTTTTCCTTGACATTATACTCATTTCTGTTTATATTACTCACTTGGCAATCCATGCCAGGCATTGTAAATTACTGTTGAGCATTTAATAGGTTTTCTATCATTAAAGTACTGGGAATATTTTGAAATTTGCTAGAATGAATAAATTATGGGCACAAGGCAAGAGAAAAAATGTAAAATGTAGTTGTCAGGATAAGAATTTGTGCAGTTATTTAAACTGAAATTAAAGAAGCTGCATATTTTGATGAATATTGTGATTTTGCAAAAAGAATGACCTCATTTTATGAGCAAGTTCCCTTTCTGCCTCTATTTCTATGATTTCTTTGAGTGATGCTGTCAAAACCTAAAGGCTCAGTGAAACAGCACAATGCTTAATTCATCATGAATCACAGAAATGCATTACATAGTCTTTCTTTTAACATTTTAATAAAAGCCCCACTTTTGTGAAATTCATTTATGGTCCCTAGGCAGTATAAACATTTAAAAACATACAGTTGCCCTGTACTGAGTGTTTTTGTATGCAGTCACACTAATTAAAATGTAAGCGCTTTGAAATACTCTCTACTCCATAAATGATTTCACAATTTATTTATTTTCCTGTGGAACGCTTTACATGTCTTTAAAACTATTTCTTTAACACGTGACATTACTGACTTTTTTATTTAATAGACAGTCTCATTTCACCACTGAAAAGGCTTGTGTGTCTAGTGGTCCTACATTGTTGACAAATGGATATTTTGCAAACTGTGCCTGTTGCATAACCCTTGTTCCAAGCTTGTGTCTGGCATAAAAGTTGTCATCAGAATTAGAATCAGAAATACTTTATTGATCCCACATGAAATTGCTTATGTTACAACTGCACAGATAAACATAGACCCAACGTAGACCAAATGCATATGTTACATAATTAGATACGACAGATACTATACGCACTTACGTTACTCCACATATATAACAGCAACACCCAAAGTGGGTACACTGTTGACCCTAGCCAAAGTATTAGATGAGTTTGATACCTCGTATAGCAGTCACATGGAAGGGGGAGTCTTTTGTGTTAATTACCACTCACACTAGAATATGGGGTATTGCACATTATGATACTTTAACTAAGGTATAACATATTGCACAAAGGATAATTGCATTGATGATTAATATTGCACTGAAAGAGATAAAAATGATGGGGAAAAAAGAAAAACATGGGTAAGAGTTTAATGTTACACTATGTGGTCTCTTTCAGTAGTGGGGGTGGTGCTAAGATGGTAGGGGGCTTTATAGAGTCTGATGGCTGTGGGCAGGAAGGATTTCCTGTGATGTTCAGTGGGGCGCTTTATGCTCATCAGTCTCCTGCTAAAGGAACGTCTCTGTCCATTCACCACTTTGTTGAGTGGGTGGTCAATATTTTCCATGATGTGCTTCAGTCACACTAACATTCTTCTATCAGCCATGGTTTTGAGGGTGTCCAGTTCTCCAACTTCTGAGCTAGCCTTCCTTACCAATTTATTGAGTCTGTTTCCCTCAGCCTTCTTTATGCTACTACCTCAGCATGTCACTGTGAAGAAGATAGCACGGGCCACAAGAGTATCATAGAACAACTGCAGTATAGTGTTGTGTTACTACACCAGCATGTCATTGAGAAGATGATAGCGCTGGCCACAAGAGTATCATAGAACAACCGCAGTATAGTGTTGTGCTACTACCCCATCATGTCACTGTGAAGAAGATAGTGCTGGCCACAACAGTATCATAGAACAACCACAGTATAGTGTTGTGCTACTACCCCTGCATGTCACTGTGAAGAAGATAGCACTGGCCTCAACAGTATCATAGAACAACCACAGTATAGTGTTGCAGACTCCAAAGGATCTGAGTCTTTGTAGTAAGTGCAGCCTACTGTGACCCTTTTTATATGCCACCTGCAAGATTTTGGACCAGTCCAGCTTACTGTCCAGGTGCACCCCCAAATACTTGTAGTCCTGAACAATCTACACTTCAACCCCCCCTAACTGACACAGGGTTCATTGGGGGATGAAACTGTGATCTCCCTGGATCTACTACCAGCTCCTTCATTTTACTGATGTTCAGCTGTAACTGATTAATCTCACACCAGCTCACAAAGTTGTCCATCATCTTCCTGTATTACTCCTCATCTCCATGCCTGATACTTCATACAGCACTCAGTGTTATAGCTGAAGTCTTTGGTATACAGGGTGAAAAGGAAAGGTGATAAAACTGTCCCCTGAGGAACTACAGTGCTACATAGCACTGTGTCAGACACATAGATGACTTGGTGGGCGTATCAGTCAAATAATCCAGGATCCATGAAGCTAAGGGAACATCCACATTCATCGCTGACAGCTTACTCCCGGCCTGTCTGGTTGGATGGTGTTAAAGGAACTTGAGAAGTCAAAGAACATGATTCTGAGGGATTCTCCTGGTTTGTTCAGTTGACTGTATGCCCTATGCATAAGGTGGATAATGCCATCTTCAACCCTTATCTTCTCCTGGTGTGTGGACTGAAGAGGGTCTAGTTCTGACCTGACCTTGGGGTGAAGTGCTTCCAGGACCAGCCTCTCCAGGACTTTCATGCAGTGTGACATGAGTGCCATAGGCCTGTAATCTGAAGCATCTCCCAGGGGTGTTTCTTTGACACTGGAATCAGGCAAGATGTTTTCCGCAACACTGGTACCCTATGGGTACAGAGGCTCAAACTGAAGATCCTGAATAGCACCCCTCCAAGCTGTGAGGCACAGGTCTTCATCACCTGTGGGCTAATGCCAGGGCTTTTTTATTTTAGCAAAAAGGTGGTGGTATGCATATTTTGCATCATTTGGGTCAACCCCCACCCTGCACAGTCCCACCCCTTCCCCACCCAGTCCCACCCCCTACCCCACCCTGTCCCGACCTCCCCAAATACTTCTTTTTTTCTGCAAATCCTCTTTCATGAAAAAATAAATAAAATCTCTGCTAATAATGCAACAATTGAAGTCACTTCTCACAGCAAATTAGTAAGCATGATAGTGGACAGTAATCTTAAAATTTACCTGCAGTCCTGCATTATCCTTGTGCTGAGGGGTCCACCTGTCCCAGACAGTTATTTTATTTTGAAGAGCTCCTGTTATATCCATTATTAATGGGGTTCCAAATGAAATATCTCAATATTCAATATATCACATAACGGGTTAATATTTGAAATTGACAAATCATCAAGTGTACGTGTACTGTTTTGCAAAAATCCCACAGCTGTATTTAGAAACAACCAAAATGAGGACCTAGCCTGATGGTGAAAGGCCTGGCAAGTTTCTGGACAAAAGGTCAGATATCCATAGCAGGGGTCAAGGTGACTGGCAAACAGATTATGCTCACTGGGGAAATATGAATTAATGCAGAGTCCCATCACGTCTATGAGCAACTTTACTTAGAAGTCCTTTGCTTGATGATTGGGAAGTGTACAATGAGTGAATTCTTGACAAAGTGAACCCTCTTAAACTGTCACTGGAAAAGTGGAGTAGAGTTCTCTGCCCACTTTCTCAAGGGGAGGTGTGCAAGGTGATAGATGGCATGCCTTGTGGTGAAGCCTGTGACCTGGATGGGGTAACTGTATAAATGCCTTTTATCAAATTTTCCATGGGATGATGAATATTTTTAGATCTTTCCAGACTTGCAGGATGATTAACCTTCTCTTGTACATCTACCATAATAATGGTTATCTCTAAACCCAGGAAAGATTCCTTAGTGGTCACTGGTTGCAAACCATTGCCTGGTTTCTCTTATTAACGTGGAACTTTATGTATATGTTAAAGTCCTAGCACAGCAGAGTAAATCTCTTCTGTCAAAATTTATCTTTCCCACACAGTCTGGGTTTGTTCTAATTTGGAAAATTGAGGATATCTTAAGGACAGTGCTCCTTTACATCAAGACTGCAAGGGATAGTTGAGCATGCTGTGGTGGTTTTAGTTGACTTTGAGAAGGTTTTCAACTTGGTTAGAGATAGTCCTTTGAAAATAGCCTCCCAATCTGTGATTATCTTGCAATGAAGCCCCCTCCTCAAGTATATCTTTAAGTAATGGTTTATTGTCTAGTCCCTTTAGTTTGTACATGGGCACTTGCTAGGGTTGTCAATTTTCTCATTCTTTTTTCTTTTGAATGTATAACCCCTAAATAGGTGCCTTCAGTACATTTATGGGCAATCCATGTGTGGGATAGTAAGTGCTGTACTTATGAATGATTGTTTAGTCCTTATGCAGAACCCAAGAAAGGATCTCACTGAGATAGCTGGATGCCTGGATTACTGAAAAGATTTGATATCACTTCTGGGGAGTGTCTCAACAAACTCAACACAGAAATATTTGTGGCCAACTCACAGACTGAGACTGAAGGATGAGGGTCTGGATCCCCACCCCCCTTTACATGGTCGTGGTCCTGTCCCAGATATTTAGTGTTATACTTTCATCATCATGTGAATTTTATGATAATACTGAATGCCAAGATTCACTTCTCAAGCTTTACTCTCAAGGTGCAACATCCATGTCTGAAAAATATTATAAAGATGTTATAATTGAAGACCAGATCATAATTTTCAATTTTTTAATAATTTTTGTGAATTAGAGTAATATTTAAGAAATTGTCCCTGATTTTCAGCTTTTGTCCCCTCAATTGTTTTCTCCAGAATTCTTGATCAAAGAAGTTAAGATGCATGTCCTATTTTTCATGCTAAGAATAGGCATCCTCAAGACTTTAGAGTACAAGAAAATTATTGCTTCTGCTGTCAGTATTCATTCTATAGTTGTCTGGGAAGTGGAGAACAAAGGGTAAAATGAGTGTAAGGAGCGGAAAGCACATATTTGTCAGGAAAGAGCCACAATAATTCACATTGAGACAAACATATAATTAATGGTACAAATGATGACAATCTCTGATGAAAAGGTGGAGATATATAACATACAGTATGATTAGTGAATGATCTGAAATGTGAGGAGCCCCAGTCACATGGAAAATTTAAAGCAGTATGCACCCAGTACTGCTTGCTCTCACTTAATTGTCAATTACTGAAGGCATCATGTCGAAGGTAAGTACTGCATAATATTGTGCTTTACAGAATTTCCAAAATTGAAGAATATCAACTGCAAGTTGATAATGACCTCTACAGCCTACAAAAAAGTTATGTAGTCCCATAAAACAATCAGTCCTTATTCCTTAAGCTGATGGAGTTTTAAAGAAAATTCCAAACTTTTTTACATATTTTCATCAAATGAAGTCTCCCTAATTTGTTCTTTGCTTTGAGTGTCAATGGCCGATCTTAGTCCTCATAACAGCCACAAATTAATGTATCTTGCAGGATTGAAGCGTGTGAGTGGAGGGCCAACCAATCGCATGAAGAGAAGTGCGCAAACAATTCTTGTAAATAATGAGACTCACATTGGAGTAACAATTAGATTCATTTGTGAAAAGCCACACTCGCACTCACTTGATGAAACTGGAATACAACTAAGAGCATGCAATAGTGGCTGCAGTTTTTTGGACTGTTTTTCAATGAGGTACTGACAGAATCCATAAATTGCATCTCTTTCTGATAACTGTAGTTTTCTACAGATGCCCCTAATTTCCTTTTCACCAAAGGTTAAACGATTATGTACATTCTTGGGCCATTGCTTTGATCAAATATGCGTGCCTGTTGTGCAAATGTGGCATTGTCACAGTCAAGTAGCCTTCTGGACATTGATTCATGAAGTTTTGTGTAAAACACAGTTAGATCAATTGGAGGATCATTTTTGCAATCCTTGCTGTGAAGCAACACACTGCTGAACTGGAGATTTTGCACAGTCATTGCAGCCATCTCGTAATAGTGACCTGGATTTGTTTGCCTTTCTTTGAAAACTTGAATGAGCATTTATAGCTTTTCATTTGCTTTGTACAAATCAATATTGCAATCTTGTAATTCCAAGCTTAATTCTGACAGTTCTTGAAGGGAGCCGCATATTAGGCCAAGATCTAGCACAAACTCTGTTGACGTGATTTTTCTTTGCAAACTCTCATACATAGAACGTGATGGACATTGTTTGGCTTCCTCAAAATGTTTGACCAGAACTTCATACTTTTCCCAAACTGCAGACATGGTACGTTAACTTGATGCCTCCCATCGTGTGCTTAAAATTCAACCAATTTTTAGCATCTGAGTGTCCAGCTCTTTTGCACACATCTGTAATTCTCTGTTATTTTTTGGTGAGGAATGGTATAGCACATACAGCGTATGAAGGAACGCCTTAAATCTGTTAATGCCTGAAACTTGTTTGATTACATCCCCAACAGAGAGTTCCAGTCTGTGATTCATACAGTGCCAAAAGATAACTGATGGAAACTTGTCTGTCATTAGCTTCTTAACACCACTTTTACATCCTAGCATAATGGCTGCACCATCACATACAGCACAAACCAAGTTACATTTCAAGTAATCCTCTGTTAAACCATGAGATTTAAGGCACTCAAGCAAAGAATTAAAAATCCCTTCCGATGTTGTGTTTTGCAATTCAGTTAAGTCCAAATATAAATTTACTGCTGAGTTCATTCTGCTGTCAGCAAGACAGGTACGAACATAAACAATGAGTGTCAATTTGTTGCTCAACATCATTGACTCATCAATAATTAATGATATTTTGCTACTGGATGTGACAATCTGTTTTGTAAGAATTTTTCTCATTTCGTCGCTTATGTGATTAACTTTATAGGCAGTATGAAAAATGTTCATTGTGACAGTTTTTTTCTTTTGCCTGGGCCTTCAAAACCATCTGCTCCAGAATCTGTTTGTCTGCTTCTTCAAGAAGCTTTGTGGCAGCTTTGTGACTCACAGATTCCTTGTGGTTGAATATTTTCTTTTGCAGGGATGTAAACTGTTGCTGCCGACTTTCACCAAAGGAAGATATCAAGTCATTTGTCCATTCCATTGCAATTTTGAGACCCTTCTTAGTCTCTATGCCAAGACCCCCCACACTACGGCACATTTTGCATCAAAGTTTCTTATTGCCAATCGACAGCCAGCTGTACTTACCGCAGTTGTCATTTTTCTGGTCCAAAGTCTAGCAGTCAGGCCAGCCTGTGTCACCAGCAGCCTCATGAATGGCATTACTACATAAAGCAGAAGCAATACTTTGTAAGAATTCCATCTCCATAGCACCATCTGGCTCATCTGCAACATTACTGTTTGAAGCACAAGCAACATTTGGCGTAGACACCATCCTAATAGCATCACTACAAACCATAAGATTTGGATCATCCTCGCTCAGTTGTAGTCATTTACTTATAAGGCATCCTGTCCCAAAAAGGTAACTAGTAGTTTTGGCCATCACTAAAGGGTAAATGGTCTAGTATTTAGCAACATGCTTATACATTTGCATAGAATTCACAGTGACTCACTGAAGTATATTCCTGACTTCAAACCAGAGGTCAATAAACTCTTTTGACAATGAAGAAGCTATTAAATGTAATCAGTGCTCTACCAAAATTGTACTGGTTGAGAGGTACGAGTCCTGACTCACACTGTCGTCAAATGCAGCCTAAGCTGTACCACTGCTGTACATGCAGAATGAGAAGTACTGATCTTCACAGTACAGGAGCTGTAAACATTAGGCACTATAGTCACAATTCACAATACCATTATACAGCCGCTTACATAAATTATATTTATTTTGATGATTTATAATATTCCAAACATCTGTTTTATTTATTTATTTATTTATTTACATTTGTTTACTGGGAAATTCAGACTGGACACAGGTCCTTTTTCAGTGGATGCCCGGGGAGAAAAGCTCCACATCATGTACATGATAAATAGAGATACAAAGTTGTAGCAATAGTAAACAACATTACAGGTTGTTGGCTGCAATACAATGACAAGATATTGATTATCAACACTATATACAGTAAATGTTGCAAGTTGTATCTCGGAACATTCATAATAGCACCTTTTTGTTGAAGAATCTAAAGAAACTGGGGATAAAATGTAAGAAATAAGCTAGATAATGTTACAGTTGTATGTATGCTGCTGTATTAAATTATCTACAGGCTACAGCCAACCCCCCCCCAAGAAACAATTACATTTCACAGATTTAAAAAATGCGACACAGTCTTCTGAGCTTCTGACAAAAAATGTTTTAATGGAGTAGGCAATAAGCATGTAAAACACTTTATATTCAACTTTCTGCCCTACCACCCTTCTACCATGTCCAAACTGACATACTGTTAGCTGATAGGCACAACTAATTTCTCACATACTTTTATTCTCCCTATTAATACCTGTATCTCTTTACTAATCTACTAAATTACTAATGACAAAATCTTATCTCCTTCCCTCTCTTTACCATTTCAGAATGAATTTATATTATACGCTTATGGACTTTGTTACTTTCCTGTCACGCTGTAATACCAATTTTGTAGTCTGTACTTTATTTTAATTTCCTGGGCAAGATCTGTAAAATGACCCAAAGAGACCAGTGTTCTACCCCAGTTAACAAACTGAAATAAATAAATAAATAAATAAAATACAATACAATACGGGTAAATATCTAAATGTATAATGTAATTTCCATTAGTGATACATACATACCACAAAACGTTAAACATTCCAGACCAGAATTGAGGACAGTCATCAACAGCCCCCCAAAACACACAGACCACAGGAATCTGGTTGAGCCTGCCAGTGTATTAAAAAAGAAAGTCAACAGTCCCCAAAACACATTGTCTCCCTAGTATCTGGCTAAACCCTGCCAGCTTATAACATATTAAAAAAAAGTCAACACCACGGCCCTTTAAGTTTCACAGAGTAGTATTATGCCAGCCTGTCAGGAAAAAATAAAGCATCAGTTGGCATGGCCCTCTCAACAGCCCCAAAAAACAGACAAATGTGATATCACTCACATCATAGCCTGTCTCTCCTCTCACTCTCTCCTCGCAACTAAAGTGCAGGAAGAGAATGTGAGAGTAACAGGGCTAATCAGCAGTCCACGCCATGATTACGCAGTCCCGTCAACCGCCGCAGTCCACAATCCAATAATACACACATCAGAAGTTTAAATTCCGCATGTAAGTGGACTTGCTCTATCCGGCGCTTTTGCAGCAGACATCCCGGTATGCCATACCAGCACGTACCATCTCAAAAAAAGCTCTGGATAATGTTATCAGGTCCCACTGCTTTTTTAGAGCAAAGTCTTCTTGGTTTTCTGATCACCCAGTCCTCTGATAGGATGATAGTCGAACTGCTAGCCTCTGCTTTGACAGCTGAGGTGGAAGTGTGGGCAGTTTTTGTTTGTGTCATATGGATCATATGTGATTGTGTACCTTCCTTCCCCTGTGGACTGGTGGGGGGCAGACATGGTATGTATTTTGCTATCCAGGAAGACATCTTTCCTTTGCAGGTGGGGACCACATCTCATGTTTAACTGTGCATGTTATCAAACATATTAAAGAACATGTTAACTCATTCACTCCAACGGAGCTCAGGAAGTTTGCACTGTAACTTCCAATGGGTGGAGCCGAAGCCTCTGGACAAAATGAAATTATGTCCATACATTTCAAACACATGTTCATATCTCTGGAACCATAGCAGTTATGAAAGAAGCATAAATGGCAAACTCTTCAGCACAAACTATTTTTACAGTGGTAGTATTCTGAATACTGAACTTTATAAGTCACAATAAACACAGGAACTATTACATTTGTAATATTTTATAAATGACTTACAATATCTTTGCAACCACTCAAGTTACACACATATGGTGAGCAACATTGTATTCATCTAGCTGAGAGCTTTCATATGTCTAAGGAGTTCTGTCTGTGTTACTTGGTTGTTGAGATATTTAAAAAATATGAACATTATATCTATATAAATTAATATCATAAAAACAACAGTTAATATTTATTTATCTGCACTAGGCAGAGGTCAGATATTAATGCAGTTGAGTTTGCCATTGTGTAAGCTTTAAGATTAAATATTTTAAAACCTTGCATATAGCATGTTTTTAGAATTATTGATGCAAATATGAACAAGCAATATTTGATGCCTAGAGGCGTTAGTGGGAGTTAACTGCAGATGCACTTGGAGGTGTCACTCGGATGTTAAATTCATTGGCTCTCTGTTTACTCCCCTCTGAAACACAGCTGCTGGACTTATAGCCAGTAATGGTCTTCATCCCCTCCATACTTCTTTGCTGTTGCATTTTTTTGTTTTAACTCCCTCCTGTACCTCTCCTTCCCCTCCTTAATCTTCTTGGTCAGCTGTTTCTGTACTCTTTTCACTGCATTCTTGTCTCCAGACCTAAATGCTCTCCTTTTCTCATTCAGGAGGGCTTTGATATCTCTAACGATCCATGGAATGTTGTTTGGGAAGCAGCATATAGCTTTTAAGGGTACAGTGGTTTCCACACAGAAGTTGATGTATTCAGTGACCCAGTCAGTGAGGCTGTTGATGTCTTCCCCATGAGGCTCACAGATGGCCTCCCAGTCCATGGTCTCAAAGCAGCCCTGAAGAGTTGTGCTGGCTTCTCTCATTCACTTCCTGACCTTCTTGTTGGTGGCTGGCTGCCTCTTAACCAGTGGCACATAGAGGGGGAGAAGGTGCAACAAGCTGATGTCTGATTTCCTGAGCGGTGGGATGGCTGTGCAACTGTATGCTTCTTTAACATTTGGATACATTAGTTCCAGGTTCTGCTCTCCCTGGTGGGGCATTTGACAGACTGAGAGAAAGTAACTGAGTGCTCTGTTTAGGGAGACATGGTTGAAGTCCCCAGAGATGAGGACAAGAGCATGAGCTTCCGGATGATTTTCAGGAGTCTCAAAGAGACTGAGTGGATGACGTCAAATGCTGCCACAGCATTGGCTGAGGGAGGGATGAAGACTGCAATAGCAATTGCATGAGAGAACTCTCTGGGCATGTAGTATGGATGTAGCCCCATGCTAATAAGTCAGTGTCCGAGCTTCAGAACCGTTCCTTCATTAGTATGTGTCCATAGTGGCACCAGCGCTCATTGACGAAAATCACAAGCCTCCCTCCTTTGCTCTTCCTACTTCCAACCTGGTCTCTATCTGCACTTGCATGCTGAAAGCCATCAATATCTACTATAGTATAAGGTATATGCTCATGCAGCAATGTCTCAGTAAAGCACATTAAACTGCCCTCCTGGAGTTACCGTTTGTTTTTGACCAGCACTATGAGCTCATCCATCATGTTGTCAAGCAATCTAACATTGCCCAAGATTATGGAGGAGAGATACGGCTCATACTTTCTTCTCATTACCTCCCTATTGCCTCACTGTTGTCCGTTACCTACAATCTCTTACCACATCATTTCCCTCCTTCACGGCATCCTTTCCTCCTTCTTTGTTTCCATGGTATGGTATGGTCGTGAATAAGTATGTTTCACAGTCAGTCCTGCCATTTTCTATGAATATTATGTCAAGCTTGCACCTGAGGAAACTTGTTAACAAGCAAGTCAGGAAGGAAAATGTTTATTTATTTATATTTATAGTTCTTACAAAGGGTAGAGCACACATTCAAATGGCCCATTTTATGACTCAGCCCAGGAATATATTCTCAGTGCAGTAACTAAAGACAAACAGTTGAAACTGGCTATATTCATGCATTGACTTGAAGTAAAAAATAGCAAGTGACATTGTTAATAAATTCAGCACATTGAACAAAGATCAGGAGTTAATACTGACAAATATTACAGCATTAAAGGGATACAGACATCAAGAGGTAATGGACAATATATACATAAAGGACAGAAGAGGGATTGGACTTTTCAGGAGGAGCGGGTCATGATATGCAGGTACTGTGGTTTTATCATGCAAGTTGTTTGCAACTTTGAATAAATAATATAATGACATAGATAGCTCTGTGAATGAGTAGAGAGGAAAGACTAGGGTCATTGATTGTTGAATAATATTGCATTACAATTGATACTTACTTAGAAAGGTAGGCATCAGTCTTAACTTGAAGTGTCCTGTTAGTTAAAAAGTGGTTAAATCAGCCTATTGTTTATATACATATATATCTATATATATATATTTATATATCTATCGATATATGTATATATATATATATATATATATATATATATATATATATATATATATATATATATATATATATGGGGGTTCCCTATCAGAAGCCTGAAACACTATAAGCCTGAAAATCAAAATCCTGAAAACTATAGACTGAAAATTCAAAATCCTGTAAGCCCAAAATCCTGAAACTCAAAATCCTGAAAACACAAATAATGCTAATATGTCACTATAAAGACACTAATATCTACCAACTGACCCTGACCCTAACCCTAACCGTAAGGTCCATCACTATCGCACACTCACCTGACCCGCACCCTAACCCTAACTCACTTAAACCGCCCCTAACCCCAATATTTGTCACTACTGCATACATGCCTAACCTGCGCCCTAACGCTAACTCACTTAAACCGCCCCTAACCCTAACATAAAACCAACCGCACACTTACCTGAACCCAACGCATGACCCAACACCACAGGGCTAACAATAGCAAAGCCACAATGACGTCAGTATGTCCATTTTGTGTTTTCAGGATTTTGAGTTTCACGATTTTGGGCTTTCAGGATTTTGAATTTTCAGTCTATAGTTTTCAGGATTTTGATTTTCAGGCTTATAGTGTTTCAGGCTTCTGATAGGGAACCATATATATATATA
Organism: Protopterus annectens; assembly: GCF_019279795.1. Lineage (NCBI taxonomy): Eukaryota > Metazoa > Chordata > Ceratodontiformes > Protopteridae > Protopterus > Protopterus annectens. Next base: position 426,052,006 of record NC_056728.1, read on the forward strand.
TATATATATATATATATATATATATATATGTATATATATATATATATATATATATATATATATATATATATATATATATATATATATATATATATATATATATATGTGTGTGTGTGTGTGTGTGTTTTGCAAAAAGTAGGCTTTGGAAAGGTCAAAAAATGTTACACCTGATAGTTTCCCTTTGTCTGTACCACAAAGAATGTCATCTGTAAGTCCCAAATAGCTATCAATGTGTTCAGCCTTGTCCAGAAGCCATGTTGATAGTTAGAGAGAGCCTCTCCCTGTCTCCTTAGCCAAATGTTTGTGCCTTTAAGTCTTCTGAACTCTCTGACTTGATCTTGGTTGGAGTCTTGTGGATGCATTTGATGGTTGCCCCACCCTTCCCCCTTTTCCAGGTTAGGCAGATGCATATCTGTACATGAATATCACTTGTTTGTTCCCCTGCCCATATCAATAATGTGGTATATCAAAAGGATTACCTTTTCTCATTGCCATGTAAAGTCTTTAAATATGAGAAATGGCTTCCTTGTTATTATAACATGTTAAATTTAGAACTATTGTAACAGGGTAAACTACATTTGTAAACACAGGTTGCATTTCTGCTTGAGCAGTGGATACTGTTTCTTATCTTCAAGAATTCAGCCTATTTCATTTATTTTTTTTAGTAAGGGTCTTGGGGGGTTTTTGTGTGTTTTTTTTTAACAAACATACTGTGTCTTTATAAGTGCAGTTATACTACCCAAATCTAGGAACTCTTGCTGCCTTCTGCCATCTATGAAAACACTACAGTTAGGTTTGCAATAGCACAAAATTTGAAAGCTGATTCATCTATTCTGGCCAAGAATTTATCACAATCCATAATTTCAACATAATTATTGGTATGGTTTTTAGTGATTAAAGTTTTCACAAGTTGATCAGCATTATTATTTTCGAGACAAACATCAAATTATTTGACCCCTTTTTCCCACATTTAAAGGAGAGTATGTCACCAGTTAATACTTTCTGTTTATTATTGGAATTTGCCACAGGCTTTATCATAGTTCTAGACTGCTCACTTTTAAGTATAGTTTCATGGCATAACAATTTCTCTAACAGTCTGATAACATTTTTAACATCCCTGGAGTCAGTTGAAAATACCAGCTTTCTTAAAGTACCAATTGAAGATCTTCTTAACTTATCAATGTCTAATGTTTTCATCATTTTACTTTTAATGTGTTGACTGCCAAGATCTAACAATAGCATGTTTTAAATCACATAATTATTATATTGTACTTTTATTAAGAGAAAATGTACATATATGAAAAATTGAGTGTGTACCTAAGATTTATCACCAACTTGAATTTTTTTTAATTTTATCATTGTACTTCAGAATAGTCACCTGTCACAACCAGTCACTTGAAGCAACATAATTTAATAGTAGGTGATAAAAGAAACAGCAAGGACATTCATCACTGATCACGCTTGACATAAACTTCTTCAGAATGTTAGTACACACAACCAATGAATTAATTTAAATATATTCTAATCCAGTCACATGATTAATTTGGCCATATTTCTTAATTCATGTTTAAAATTAGCTGAATCATTTAAACCATGGTAAACTGTCTGAATTATGAAAGCAGATAACCTAGAGTCACCATGATGTTGAATAAAACAGATTATGAATGAATTCTGAATCTGCAGTAGTTTTTATAACTCATAACCAAACAAAGTCACTGATAAGTCTTATAAATATATAAATGCTGGTATTAATGAGCTACTCAGAAAAATGTAACAGCCCTTCTTCTTTCTGGATTCCTAGTAAAAGGTTCCAGACTTCATCAGGTTATTCTGGAATGTCATCTTTACTGCAGCACATTCTTCAGAACCACAATTCCAGGTACAAACTCCTCTTTCACTGAGAGTCCAACTTCCCTGACAAACAAGGCTATAAGCCTCCTTTTTTATACCATTTTAATGGAATAGTTGCTCATTAGTAAAATTTCTGTGGGAAGCCGTTCGTCTTAAAGAGGTAATATTATTTTCTCTTTTACTGAAATGTTATTTACATTATGTCACATTAGTTGTAAGGTCTGACACATCACGGGCTGAGAACCCCACACTCACACACACACACACACACACACACACACACACACACACACACGCACACACACACACACACACACACACAGATCCATTATTTTGAAAATGTCCTTCATCGACTGTGCATTACATGACAGATAGTATTGTGTAGTAGTACAAATAAACAAGGAAGGCCATACATTGTTATCTGCACTGTCATTTAATCTAAATTTGCTATATTTAGGGGTTTGGAGGAAGGGTGGGGCACAGGGGGCTGTAGCTGGACACACTGTTACCAGGACACTGGACTGTGACCATGTAATCACGTAATAACCTTGGCAAGGAAGATTCCTCTTACCTATGCTGTTGTATGAGCTTAGGGTTACTTTATTCAGAGATGGTCAGAGCATACCATCCAATATCCTGGCAGATCGATTCAGTGCCAACTTCACCTCCCTCTCACTCCCTAAATGGCCCATCTCAATACCGGAAGATTGCCAAATTCCGGTAATAATGGCCACACAGGTAAAAAATGCACTCTCCAAAGCTAAGAATACAGCATCCATGAGACCAGATGACATCCCAGGCTGTGTACTACATGAACTACAAAATGAACTGGCACCTCACTTAAGTGTCATGTTTAATCATACTCTCACCTCAGGCTTCATGCCCACTGAGTGGAGCACAGCTACAGTTATCCCACTCCAAAAGGGGGGATCCACCTTGGATCCCGGGAACTACCACCCCATCAGTCTGATGAGCCTGATCTGCAAGGCCATAGAACGTATTATCAAGGAACTTATAAACAAAGACATTGGCAACCTTAAAACACTGGACACCACCCAATTTGGGTTCGTGAAGGGCCGATCTGGTCTCCTGAACCTGATTGACTTCGAATCAGTCTCCAGAGATGTGGACGAGGGTAAGGCAGTCCACACAGCCTATCTGGAGCTTGCCAAGGCCTTTGACACCATCCCCCACTCTGGAATCATAGATAAACTTACTAAGCTGGGCATTAATCCCTATGTCACTTGATGGGTTGCCAACTGGCTTATTGACAGAACCCACACTGTTAAAGTAGCTGACTCCAAATCCAACTCCAGACAAGTGACAAGTGGAGTACCTCAGGGTTCAGTCCTGGGACCACTCTTTTTTGGCATCTACTTCTCTGAAGTACAGGCCAACATTAAGGGACTCTGGCTAACAAAGTTCACAGATGACTGCAAACTGGGAGCCATTATTGAATCCCCAAATGATGTTGATACTCTACAAAAGGGCCTTAGAGAAACAGATGCTTGGAGCCAGAGCCATGGGCTCAAGCTCAATGCCAAGAAATGTATAGTTATCCCCTTTGGGAAAAAACATGTACCCGTGAATTACCACATAGGTGGCAGTACATGAAACACTGAAAGTGTGATAAGAGACTTAGGACACAGGTGGACAGTGGTCTCACCTTCAATAACCACATCGCCACAACAGTCAGGAAATACTTCTATGTGGCATACCTCATCACTAAGGGCTTTTCATCCAGAAAAAAGGAAGTCATTGTCCCACTGTACTCACCCCTCATTAGACCCATTATAGAATACAATGCCCCATTTGGTATGTACTTCTTAAGACATCTGCAACAACTGGGAAGGCTGCAGAAATACCTCACTAAAAGAATCACAGGCCTAAAGCAGATGCCCTATGCTGACCGCCTTAAAAAACTCCAGCTATACTCTGTCGCATATCCTCTAATCTGAGGTGATCTCTGCTTAACATACAAGGCCATGTCAAACCCAGAGCTGTTGGACATGCTACACTTAAAGAAATTTCAGTCCCTCAGAGCCACACACTCCAGGGATCTAAACCTTGTTATCACAATAAACAAAACATGCTGGAGGGATAGGTTCCTGACCCAGAGACTCCCCAGACTCTGGAATAGACTGCTCATACATGTCAAGCAGAACTCCTCTTTGGCCCTCTTCAAAAGGAACCTTGATGATTGGATGGGAGAAAGGAAATTCACCCCAGGGATCATGTCAGTCGCCCTGCTAGACAGGGGTCCAGGGAAGTAAATAATGTAGGAAGAAGTAGCTATGGAATTGTTATGGCTAGGCTTGTATAGGCCCTAGGGCCGATAGCCTAGTACCAACCTATGTACCTTTGAACCTATACAGGCCTCTGTATAGGATTACAGATGGGTTTGTCTCCCTGAAAAATATTGTTTTTATTATTTATGTGTTTTTCAGTGTAACCGATATAATTTTTGATAGACCATAATGTGAAAAATAGACAATAAAACATGAGGGGACTACATGGTACAGAAATTACATAAGGCATGAAGGGTTCAAATGGTACAGCAACTATAACATACCTAAGGGTTGTGAAGCATGAGCCTAAAAAGCTAGTGCCTTATATTTCCTGAATACACTTAATCTGTACCAGCATACACCCAGGTGTCTACATTTTTTTAACTTTGAGTTTTGCATTTCATAGCTTGCGAATGATAACGAGATGCGTCATAATGTATTTTAATTTAAAAGAGTTCCTCCACCCATTTTAATTAATTGATTACTCTTCAGGGTTGTAACTTTTTACCTATGTGAATTTTTTACATGAAAGTTTCACTGCATTCATTTTAGGGACTCCTGTATTTCCTGCCATGTGCCATTGTACACTTCAATTTGCAAATGTTGCTTCACTGTCATTGCATGTATAAAAAATAAAAAGGAGAAAGAGAAAATGTTTAGGTACCTCTTATTTGGCTAAATAACTACCAGGTGAGCTCCATGTCGCCCACAAGACACTAAATCAGCTTTGGATCATTAACAATCTCTAATCCATTTTAAATGTACATTTCTAACACTGGTCAGCTTTATAAATCAGCAAATAAATGTAGACCCAACCCCTGCGGACAGATCTTAGGAAGGTACATGAAAGTACCACAGAATTGGTTCCTGAAAGTTGAGACTCTGTTTCTGTCTTTGTATTTATTATAGATCAATATACCCAGTCATGTTTATGCATTTTTGTTTTATCATTTTATAATGGTTTAAGCTATGAATGTAATTTGTGGAAGGTTATATCCATACCTAGGCAATACTTAGACTGGTTTATAATAAAGAAAAATAACTGTAGTGCAGAAGGTGATAGATTAAGACATGAGTTTGTTTTTCTAAAAATGGACTTGATTTTGCTGTACTTATGTTTAAGATTTTTTGAGAAGATTTGTTATCTTTTATCAGATGCAATTGAAACATAGCTGTTAAGTCTTTGGAAACAGGTAAAACTTTTTTTGACAAGGCAGTGTTCTAGACCACTCCCCCAGTAGTGATCCATCCCATGATACTGCCACTGTCTTGAAGAACGCCCCCTCTCTAAACAATTAAAATAAGTGCCTGTTGTTACAAACTTTAACACATTATTCGAGCAGCGCTCCTCTGCCTGTAAAGTAGGATTTACAAGAGATGTCTTCAGATAAGAAGCAGCTTTGAGAGTCCTACTTTTATTTTAACCACCTTTCTGTTGTGTGATAACGCAGAGGAACTTCCACCAATATATTATTTTGGAGAATGTGGTACTTCAACAGGGACAAGTCTATTTTTTTTCTTATAAGCCATGTGTTTTTAGACAGGTCAGGTGAGGTTTTTCACAGAAGTCATTTCAAGATATGCTGCATCTGATTGAATACTATTTGGCACTGGCAGAGCAACAGAGAAACAGACAGAGTGATGCAGGAAGATTTTTCTAAACCATTTCCCATCAATTATTGAGCAAGTGAGATTCCCACAGTCTGTAATGATGTATTTCCGTAGTTCACTAACAACAATCAACAGTCTAGCTAGTTAGATGAGAAATGTTTCTTTATGATATCATTAATTGAATTGCATACTCAAACTACCCATTTGATTTCAGATATCTTATGCTAGATGTGATGTGATCAGACCCCCACTATTTTATAAAGAATTAAACTCTTTACAAGTGAATTGCAAGTTATTGTCAGAAACATAATTTAAGCCTAGCCAATTATCCCTTGTGAGACTCAAACCCTGCACCCTGTGTTTGTAAGGCAAACACCTTAACCATTAGACCACCCTCCCCACTCTGTTTACATTTCAAAACACCAGGATGAGATTCATGCCATTTTAAAAGCAATGCATTTCTTAACTCAGTGGGAACAATGAACGTATCACCTTTTGGCTCAAGTCTATTTGTACATGACCATTAATCTCTGATGGGAAATATGTCTTGAATCAATCATTTTTTTCAGCAAACCTTTTTGCATTAAGAAATGCTCTATGTAGAGGATCTGCAGTACAGATAATTGTTCCTGATTGGTACAGTACCACCAAGTCACACTTCTGGAAAGTTAAAAACAGCCTCTGCAGTCTTGCAGTTGCCATATGTTTAGTGTTCTACACTTCAGACTCTAGGCCTAATAGATTTTCAAGGAGCCTGCTTCCAATCTGTCTATATCATAAAGCATATTCCCAAATACTCATTAATATCTTTTTAAATAAACATGCTGTATGCATTTTTCTAATTCTAAAAGGCATATTCCACCAGCAAGCAGTTCTAAACTCAAAATAATTGTTCAAAATTCAATTTTTAAATTTAGGGACTACCAACAAATAATCTTTATTGCTAGCTCCTTTCTGATAATAGTTTTTGTGTTACACCCACACTTACCCCTAAGCTTTCAAATTTAAAACGCATGTGCATAAAGATTAAATTACCCCTAAATAATCTATATTTTATTAAAAATAAAGAAATTTCCCCAAGTCTATCTCTATACATCTTTCCTCTAAAACCTTTTATCTGTCTGGTATAAAATCTTTGTATCCCTTCCAGTCTTTCAGTATGTAATGAATTAAACATGCAAACATTCCCAGCATATTCTATCACACATCTTACTATAGTTTTAAACAGTGGGAACAAAATATCCCTATCTCTGCACAGAAAAGTTCTCAAAATATTCTTAATCTCTAGATAGCCTGTTCTGATAATATTCATATGAAGTAAATCAAAATTAAAGTCACAATCAACTTTTATTCCTAAATCCTTAACATTACTCACTACATCCAAACTGATGTTATTCAGTGTGTAAGGATAAAATTTATTATTACTACCAAAATGAAGAACACACTTTTTTGTAATAAATCCAATATTATTAACAGATGGCCAAATGTACAATTCACCCAAGCAACCATGGACTTTTCTGTGAGCTTCAGCTGTAGTAACAACTGACCCTATCTTAGAGTCATCCACATGCTTACTAATCTGAATCTCTTGAGGTATAGGAAATAATAACATAAAAAGTCCAAATAAGACAGGCCCTAAAACAGAGGCCTGAAGTACTCCAAAATGTATTTTAGACGTGGATAAAGTATTTCCTAAGTGAACTTTACATTGTGATTCAAATTGAACTGCAACAACTGGAATATTACTTTGACATGAGGGATAGTGTCAAATGCTTTAGTCATATCCAAGCAGACAACAACCACAGATAACCCACTGTCCAATGCTTTCCATAGTGTTTGGTAGAATAATACATTTGTCCTACAAAATCTCCCTAGGTAAATCCATGTTGTGTTGTGTCTATATATGAACCTAATGTATCCAATATATATTTACTAATAACCTGCTCAAAACATTTTCCCAGAGTATTTCTCAAGCTAATGGGTCTATAATGCTCAACAGATGTAGTTTTTCTGATGTTACATAGTGGAACAACTAAAGACTCTTTCCATTGTCTGGGCACATAACCAGTTTGTAAAGTTCTTTGAAAAAATGCATTTATATAAGGCATAAGAAAATATTCGATGACTGCAAACTGGGTGCAATCACTGAGACCCCCAATGATATTGACATACTACAAAAAGGGCTTACACAGACAAATGATTGCTGACAAAGCCATGGACTTAAATTAAACACAAAAAATGCATTATCATCCCTTTCAGCAAAGGGGAAGTCCTTGCAAATTACAATATTAACAGTACCCCCTTAGCTCGAACCCTTTGGTGAATTATTTGGGAACACAGGTTGATAGCAACCTTAACTTTGATCACTATGCATCCACAGTGGTAAAGAAGGCCTTCTAGGTTCATAGGTTCATAGGTGGGTACTAGGCTATCTGCCCGAAGGCATTTATAAGCCTAGCCAGAATGTGTTGGCTTTCGCCGCGCCCTTAGATTAGTTCCCTGTACGTCTGTCCAGCAGAGCCACTGAAGTGATCCCCGAGGTAAACTTTCTGTTTCCCATCCACTCGTCAAGGTTTCTTTTGAAGAATGTTAGTGAGGAGCTCTGCCTAATGTAGATTGGGATCTTGTTCCAAAGCATGGGAAGTCTCTGGGACAGGGATCTACCCCTCCAGCACATCCTATTTATTGTTGTGGTGACGTTTAGATTCCTAGAGTGTGTGGCTCGAGGGGATAAGGTTTTCTTTAGGTGGAGCATGTCCATCAATTCTGGGTTGGACATGGCCTTGTATGTCAGGCAGAAATCACCTCTGAGTAGGCGGTATGCAACAGAGTATAACTGGAGTTTCTTCAGTCGAGCTGCATAGGGCATCTGTTTGAGGCCATTGATCCTCTTGGTGAGGTACTTCTGTGGTCTTTCCAGCTGTTGCAGGTGTCTTGTAAGGTACATCCCAAAAGGAGCATTGTACTCTTAGATGGGTCTGATGAGTGATGAGTAGAGGGGCACAATGACCTCTTTTGATCTGGATGCAAACCCTTTTGTGATTACGTGAGCCACGTAGAAGGATTTTCTAACCACTTTGGCAATGTGATTATCAAAGGTAAGATTACTATCTACTTGGGTCCCCAGATCCCTTATTACATCTTCCATGGGATGACTATGCACTTTTTGGCATTTAGCTTGAGGCCATGATTTTTGACACCAGGTATCCGTCTCAGTGAGACCCTTTTGGAGGATGTCTGTATCAGCTGGAGAGTTAATTATAGCCCCTAGTTTGCAGTCGTCTGTGAACTTGGTCAGCCATAGTCCTCCTGTGTTTGCCTGTACCTCTGAGAAGTATATGCCGAACAGGAGGGGTCCTAGGACTGACCCCTGGGGAACACCACTTGTAACCGGTTTAGAGATTGACCTAGATCCCGCAACTCTCACCATGTGGGTTCTGTCCATGAGCCAGTTGGCAACCTATCTTGTGACGTAGGGGTTTATGTTCAGGCTGGTGAGCTTGTCTATAATACCAAAATGGGGGATGGTGTTGAAGGCCTTAGTGAGGTCTAGGTAGGCTGTGTGTACCACCTTTCCCTCGTCTACAGCCTTGGTTACTGTCTCAAAAAAGTCCACCAGGTTTAGGAGGCATGATCTGCCCTTAACAAAGCCGAACTGGGTAGGGTCCAGTGTTTGGAGGTTCCCAATGTCTCTGTTAATGAGTTCAATGATGCACTCCATAGCCTTGCAGACCAAGCTAGTCAGGCTTATAGGGCGATAGTTCCTGGGGTCTGTTGTGGCTCCACTTTTGTGGAGTGGAATAACTGTTGCTGTGCGCCACTCCACATAGCCTGTGGAGAGGCTGAGTTTGAACAGTGTGTTTAGGTGAGGGGTTAGTTCATCTTTGAGCTTGTGTAGGACGCAGCCTGGGACACTGCCCGGTCCCATTGATGCTGTGTTTTTGGCTTTGGAGAGGGCTGTTTTAACCTGAGTGTCTGTGATTTCAGGGACTCTACATTCTTCTGGTATGGTTATGGGCCCTATTGGGGGTGAGAGTGGGGTGAAGTTTGCACTGAACCTGTCTGCCAGGATGTTGGCGATATCGGTTGGTTCAGTGTATTTTGTGCCATTCTGCACTAACTCTGAGCAGATCTGAACATTGCCACTTAGATTCTTGACATAGCTATAGCTAGCTTCTATATTGCCCATCTCATAAGTGAGGGCATCACATGAGAACTAAGGATGTTATAACTCTCCTGTACTCATCCCTCATCAGACCGCTTTTAGAGTACAATGCTCCCTTCTGTATGTACCTCATCAGACACCTGCAGTAGCTGGAGAGACCCCAGAAGCTTCTCACCAAGAAAATTCAATGCCTTCAACACATGACTTACATGGACAGACTGAAGGCCATGTCACTGTACTCTGTATCTTATAGGCTACTGAGAGGCTACCTGTGCCTGGCCTACAGAGTACTCTGTGACCCTGCCTAATGGAAATGCTGCACATCCGCAGATGGGGCAAGATTCACTCACTGTAGGGATCTTAACCTAGCCTGTGGCATTAACAGGACATGCTGGAGAGACAGATACTATATGTCTCCCAGAGATTGCCACTCCTCTGGAACAAACTCACAATTCACATAAAACAGAGCTCCTTAATGACCCTGTTTAAGTGTAACTTAGACAACTGGATGGGAAACCATAAATTTATCCCAGGGGTGTCACCTATGTCCCTCTTGATAAGGGTAGTCGGTGCTGATTATAGACTCTCACTGCAAATATAGACCATATAACTTGGTCAGTAAGGGAGCAAGGGTATAACATGGCTAGGTTTATAAATGCCCTCCGGCCAATAACCTAGTAACCTGCTATGAACCTATGAATCTGTTGATCCCATAAGGACCTGCTGCAGAAGAAGAATTCATTTTTTCCCAGATCTTTAGTATTAAAATGTCCAAATAAATTTGGACAATCTCCATCCAAATTAAACAAAGACTCATTCTTCACACAGTTACTTTAGAGACAACTGTTGTATCCAAAAATAAATTAGCCAAATATCCTACAGCTATAATTATTTCATTATTATACACAATATCGTAATTAGTCTTCCAGTCCCTAAATTGATTTAAGATGTTTGTAAAAAGCCTTCTTATTATCAGGAATACATTTTACCAGTTACATGCTGTAATTTCCTCAGGTCTTCCTCAAACATATCCTAAATATGGTTCTATTATTCTTATATCTAGCCTTATTAATTTCATTTGGAAAAAGTCTATATTATTTGCATATAAACTTTATTCTTTTAATAAATCTATTAAGTTCATAGTTTCACTAAGATGTTTTAAAAGCTCTAATGGTTGTAACATGTTTCATCATCAATTGGTGAATAAAAGTAAAATAAAATGTTCACAGGACATATCAGTGCTTTTATGACTCACTATTTCCTTCCAATCCCAATAAATCAAATCAGTAAACACCTTTGAAAAATCAGTTTTATAAAATAAATACTTTACTGACTCATTTTTTTATATTTAAATAAGTTCCACTTAATCTTAAATTCCATATAGTGCCCTGACCCCAGTAACACAGGAACACTACATTTTATCTCATCAATACTTTTCCTTGCCTATACTACATCTAGTATATCCCCCCATAGGATCTTCAGCTAGTTGTTCATAACCAAGTTCCATGCCTAATGTAAACAAGATATCTAACACATCTGTGCCATTATAAGCACCTTTCTAATTAACATATGGAGCAGTAAGATCACTAACTAATAAATCATAATTATTCTCAAACTTAGTAATAACAGTTTCACTAAAATCATAATTTTCCACATGACTCAAACCTGCAGTTATTTAAAACAAACATACAATCCTATTATTAATTAATATGCTAACAGTTGTAATTTAAAAATCTACTGATTTACTTGTCATATTAGAGACATTTTTCAAGTTCACATAAATAGATAAACCACCACCCCCTTCTTGCCAACTCTCACTTAATGATGAGCCATATATCCCAGTAAATTCAATAATTTTTTTCTAAAAACAAAGTTTCATTAATTAGGAGCACATCAAGTTCATCTGCTATACCTCAAGATTCTAACGCTAGAAATTTTTTTTTAAACTTCTAGCATTGTACATACAAAAATTTAAGATGTTAATCATCCCATCTCACAAGTTTCCCTTATATTCTCTGTTCTCAATAAAAAAGAATTCACATGCTCCCACGGTTTTTTATTAAAGAACCTATCATCATTATAATCTAAATGTAAGTTATCTGTTAAAAAATAACCATTCATATATTCAAACTTTTCCCAATAACATAATTACCACAATACTTGTCTCTAGATAGGTCTTCCTTAAACAATTTGCAAGTGTCCTAACAACTTTTTTTAGCCTTATTTGGAACCTTTGGGCAGAAATAACATCAACAAACACTAATTCAAATTGTCCAGTCTTAATTAATGCAATACATTTTCTAACCATATTGATAAATAAAGGTACATTACACCTGCCAGCATCAATTACACCTGCAACAGTTATAACCTTACCATACTTTTTTTGCTTTACTAAAAAAAAACTTTTCAGTGCTATCAGCATATCCCACATCTTACATCCATTAAGACCTATAACTGTAGCCCAATATCTATTCAAAGCTGGTATCATATTTTTTATACCACTCAGCAATGATTAATAATTATTTTCTTATTGAACGTTGATAAGGTGGTTCATTATTGAACATATCTCCAATATTGTTTTCCAGAACTATTCCTCCTAAAGTGCTTCACTTTTTCTTTTTAACCTTTTCCTCATCTATCCCACCAAATTCGTCTTGATTTATACCTCTTTTATTTACTACCATCCTCTGACCCAAAGTTGTGTTCATTATTATGTCTAAAATTCCCTGCACATGTATCTCCCAAATTTTCTTCAACTGTGATTTTGAATTGATCACTTGTAGTCTTGGATAAACTTCCCATATTGTTGTTGTTGTTCATCCGTCATTGTCAACGATGACCAAGGACATCACATCAAGGAGGATGACTGAGTACAGTGTGTCCGGCTGTGGCTGATAAGTCTGATGCAGGCTCGGAAAGGTCTTCCGCACGTCGGGCACAAGTGGTCATTTGGGTTGGTTGGCAAAGAGTTGGCTGTGGATTTATGCAGCTCATGCTTCCTCTGTGCCTCTGTGGTCCTGCTCTGCTCGTAGGAGGTAGCACCTTTGCTGATTCAGTTTCGCCAGGTGGGGTGGTCTTGTGCTAGGGTTTCCCAGGAGTCTGGGTCAATGCCAAAGCTCTTTAAAGAGACTTTCAGCATGTCCTTAAAACACTTTTTCTGCCCATCTTGTGTGCATTTGCCTCCTGCAAGTATACCACAAAACAGTCTCTTGGGGAGGCGTGTGTCTGGCATATGTACAAGGTGGCCTGCCCACCTCACTTGGGCTCTCCTCAGCAGGATGTAGATACTTAGCAGTCCAGCTTGAGAGACAAAAACTGTATCTGGAACTTTGTTCTGCCAGGTAATTTTCAGCAGTCTTCTTAAGCAATTCATATGGAAGCGATTCAGCTTTTTGGCATGACGCTCATACACAGTCCATGTCTCACACAGTAGTGTGGGCAGTATGACTGCCTTGTACACTTCCAGCTTTGTGTTCAGTCTGATGCCTCTCCTCTCCCACACTGACTCCCGCAGCCATCCAAATCCGGAACTTGCCTTGGTGATGCATGTGTCTACCTCATCATCAATGTTCACAAATCTGGAGTGTGTGCTGCTGAGGTATGTAAACTTGTCAACAGCCTTCAGGATCTCACCTTCAGTGGTGATAGCTGGTTCTGCATACATCTTCTGCGGTGTGGGCTGATGCAAAACCTCAGTCTTCTTGGTATTAATTGTGAGATCGAAGTTTCTGCAGGCAGTGGAAAAGCAGTTCATACTCTGCTGAATCTGGGCCTCTGTGGCAGCATTGAGTGCACAGTTATCGGCAAACAGGAAATTGCACACAAAGTCCTCTTCAACCTTGGTCTTGGCTGGTAACCTCCGCAGGTTGAAGAGCCTGCCATCAGTCCTGTATCTGATCTTGATGCTGGTTTCTTCGTCATTGCAGAAGCCATCTGCCAGCATGTCTGAGAATATCATGCTGAACAGCATGGGTGCTAATACACAGTCTTGCTTGACTCCGTTGGTGACTCGGAAGGCATCAGAGGAGTCTCCCTTGTCCAGTACTTGAGCAAGCATGCCATCATGGAACTGGCACACCATACTGATTAATTTGCCTGGGCAGCCAAACTTCTCCATGATCCACCATATTCCCTCACAACTGACGGTGTCAAAGGCTTTGGTCAGGTCCATGAACATTGTGTAAAGGTCCCTGTTTTGTTCCTGGCACTTCTTCTGAACTTGACATGCTGCAAGTATCATGTCCAGTGTCCCTTGGCTCCCTCTAAAGCCACACTGACTCTCTGGCAGGTGTCCATCTTCCATGTGTTGAATGAGACAGTTGAGGAGGACTATGGCAAGGATTTTGTCAGCAATGACCAGGAGAGAAATTCCTCTGTAGTTGTCACAAGACAGCCTATTTCCCTTTCTCTTGTAGAGATGGATGATGGAGGCATCCTTTAGCTCCTGAGGGATAACTTCCTGTTTCCACATGGTCTGGAAGAGCTCGGTAAGCTTCTGTAAAGACTGGTCCCCCTGTCTTGTAGATTTCAGCTGGAATGGAGTCAGGGCCTGGTGCTTTACTATTGGAGAGAAGCTTAATTGCTTTCTTAACCTCTGATTCCTTTGAATGTTCTAAAAAAATGGCAAGCACCAAAGAAGTGAATTAATCCAAAGGAATTTATTGTGGCACCCCAAACAGTTGAAAATCCGCCATACCGGTTTCGGCAACAATGCTTTCCTCAGTGACAAAAACAAAATACACCAGTGCACAACCATATTTAATGCTGTTCAATCAATCCATTAATTAAGCACAAATTCCCATAATTAAGTTTATAAGTGGTCATTAAGACCTGGGGAAAATAGTCCACCCAGTTTAATGATCCAACTCTTTTCTTTCTTATTAAGTAGAGCATGCCAATCCGACTTATTGCATCTATCCCCCTGAATTTTGTCTTTAATCAAAAAAAACTAAATCTGGCAGATGGATATTTGCTAGTGTGTCTATACAAAGCATTAGAAGGTTGTTGGTTTCAAATGTCACTGAAATGTTCAGACATCCTCACTCTCAATGGGCGTGAAGTTTGGCCCACATAAAAGTCTGAACAAAAACAAGTGGCCATATAAATAAGCCAGTTCATACTACAGTTGGCAGAGAATTTAATGTCATAAACCTAACTGGTATTTTTGCTGGTAAACTGTTTGGATTTCAATATGTATTTACAAAATGAACAATGGCCACATGGAAATGAACCAATTAATTTCTCCCCAGTCATGGTCAATTGTTGATTAATGCCACCCTGATGTTTATAGTGATTAAAATAAGAACCCAGGGTACATCCTCTGCGATATGAAAAATGACACCTAGAACCAAGTATCCTATCAAAATCATCATGAGCTAATAATATATTCCAATTCTGATAGAGAGTGTCCCTGATCACATTAATATTTCTATCGTATCTGGTGACAAACCTGATAACGTCATTATTCAAATTATTTTTCTGTTGATACTCCAATAAATTGTGTCTATTTTGATTGGTAGCCCAGTTGTCAGCAGATATAATGTCACTATCCTTGTATCCCCTAGCTTGAAATCTGAAAATTAAATCCTGCTTATAGATATCATATCTATCCTGGGTGGAACAAATCCATTTAATCCTTAAAAACTGTGACTTCAGGATATTCTTGACAATATGGCCAGGATATAAACTAGTGGCATGCAAAAGATTATTATATTGGGGATATTTACAAAATACATATGATTCTAGGGTGTCATCCCTATTCCTATTAACTGTGACATCCAGAAAATTGATCTGATTCATGTCACAATTTAGTGTAAATTCGATACCCCATTTATTATCATTTAAATATTGGACAAACTCTGATAAAAATTATTTGTCAGCATGCCACCTCATCCAATAATCATCGAGGTATCTTCTCCAGATATCAATTTCCCCCATATAGATGTTATGACCGATGTCATAAATAAGATGTTCTTCAAGGTAGCCCATAAATAAATTGGCATATATGGGGGCAAAAGATGCCCCCATAGCCGTGCATTGTATCTGCCAATAACACTCACCCTGGAAGTAAAAAATATTCTTGGATAAAACATGTTCTGCCATACAAATCAACAAAGTATTGAAACAAGGTGGATATATACTACCTTTATCTAGCCATTATTGTAAAGCTTGTAATCTAACCCAGTGAAGAATGCTGGTATGCAAAGCAGTTACATCTAATATACACAACAACCAGTTAGGATCCAACTGTGTGTCGGCTATTATTTTTAAAAAATGTGTCGTATCCTGGCTATGGGGTCGAATCAATCCTAATAAAGGCTTCAAATAACCAGTAAGAAAAGCTGATAACAGCTCAGCAAGTGAGGATATTCCTCAGACTATAGGTCTCCCCGGTGGTCTTTCTAGATTTTTGTGGCTCTTAGGTAATAAATCAAGATACTGTTTAGCTGGATCAATGACCACTGGTTGTTGAGCTATGGAATCAGAAATGGTTCCTTCATCTATTTCTTGTTGAATAAAATTATCAATTTATTTTTTAAATCTCACTGTGGGGTCAAGTGTCATGTGCATGTAATATCTGGCATCCTTTAGCTGCCTATATGCTTCAGAATTATATGTTGTAACACCCATTACCACCACTGCCCAACCCTTGCCTGCTGGTAAAATAAATATATCTTTATTGTCCTGTAATTTTTTTAAAGCTTGTTGTTTTGCCGTAGACAAATTATGGTTCAATACTCTAGAATGACGTACCTTGAAATGTAAATCTTTGAGCACAGAGTCCCTAAAAACAGAAACATGTTCATCCAAGGGGGGATATAAATGTCGACTCTGAGGTGAGCAGAGTGATCCTAAATAGGACTGCTCAGACACCCAGGGTGCTGCTGAACTCCATGGCTGCTTCGGTCTAGTAGAGAGCGACCCATTGCCCTGGCCAGCTGTGTGTGAGGTTGTGGCTACCACTTCCAGTGTATACACACCAGCTGCTTCATCATTCACCCATCGCCACAGGACTTGGAGGACGGGGTGATGTCTTGACTTGCACATGAATTGGATTATAGTGAGAGAGAGCTGCGCAAAACTTAGTCTCACGCTCTTGTCCCAGCCTATCTTGATCCAGTGGCAGGACATAGTCGAGATGACTGGAGATGGATTGGGATGCATGCAGTGGATGGCCAACAGTGTCCTAATGTGTCACACTGTGCCCTATTTGTGCTCCACATCACTTTGCTGAGTCCACTTTCCTGCCCGTTGAATCAGTCTGGTGATTTCCTCCCATATTATTAGTGTCAGAAATTAACAAGGGTGATACTCCTTACTGAAAAAAATGTATATTCCCCCAGTCTGACACTTTATACAAATAAACTTGTCTCCTGAAGAAGGACTATTTAAACCATTCCCACTACATCACCATTTCCATTATTATCATTCCAATCAAGAAGGTAGGTTGTATTGCTCTACTTTGTAAGTTCTTAACTACAGGAAATAAATGACGATATTATGTTATAAAATCCACTTGTACTGCTTAATCAATCAATATATTTATATTAATAATTTTCTCCATTACTTTACATTTTGAATAAATGAAATTTTCACAGTCCCAGCCCTCAGTATTGGTACCTTATAAGTTACAGGCCTTACATTTAATCAAATAGCCTCTATAAAGAAGATTCATAAGGCAAAAATGATCCATTTCTTCCATTATATCTCAACAGTAAAAAAAAAAAAGTCTTACCATCCACTCCTAAAACGCTTAACATGCAAAGATGTAAAAATAAGTCTTTGCGTTTTCCCGTCATGACAGACATGACAGAAGCATCCACTCATTCATGTCCGCTCATTATCTTTCTCTTACGTAGCTCAAGGGAAAAATCTCCACCAACTTATATGCACCTTCACTGAAGTGCAAGAAAAACACACAGAAAACAGTCTTTCCAAACACCCAGCCTGTAAAGGGACTTAAGGAGTGCAAACACTTTACCTTACGAAAATATTCAGCCAGTTTAAAATGCTCACTCATGGCTGCTTGTTATCTTTCCCTTATGTACCTAAAGTGAAAAGTCTCTAGCTACTTGCTCACACCCTCACTTAAATGCAAGAAAAAGACAGAAAAAAGTCTTTTCAACAGTGCACCCAGTCCTTAAAAGAACTCGATGAGTACACACACTTTCCCTTACAAAAAAAAAATCAGTTTAAAATGCTTGTGCCCTCATTTAAGTGCAAAAAAAGATACAGAAAAAAAAATCTGTTAATCACTTTGTTAATCTAACTTGCAAAACTGTCAATATTGTCAAGCTGAACAGTCTATATCCTATTATTTATGCCTCTGGAAACAAAAGCGTACTTACTAATGTTCGATTGCTTTAACTCTATTTGCAAAGTGACACCTTGAAAGAGCAGCTTTTATACCTTATTTTGGTATACATCTTATTAGATTTAATATTTTTTACTAAGTTTACAGACAATGGTAACCATTGAGAGCCTCATACATATCACCCTATTCTGTGATCTGTCTAGTTGTTTCACATTGTGTGCGGTATGTTATAGAAGAATATATGCAGGCTTACCTAGACTGCGGTGGTGGTGCTGCGGTAGCATTGTCGCCTCACAGTTAGACATTGACCATTCAATTCTCAGTTAGAGTGTCTTCTGTGTGGTGACAAGCGTGAATGGGCAATCCTTCGTTGAAGGTTCTGTGTTAGGCCCGGCAAGCCAGCATGTAAAAATGTACTGCCAATCATTAGTGGACCGGAGTTCCGCTGTGGCGACCCCTAACTGGGAAAAGCCGAAAGACACAACAACAACCTAGTTTAGAATTTTGACAGAGTTCATCCATAATTTCTCTGCCCAACCTTCCTGTGAACTACAAGTTGTACTCCTTCCAAATTTTAATCTAGCCATTTTGTCACACAAATCATATCTGAATCCTTTGGCTCTGTGTCTATCTTGAACAGTATTCAGAAGCTAAACTTATGTAATACTCATATACTTGTATAAATCTCTGTCTTTGACTGCTGATTCCACAACATTAATATTTTGCTGTAATTACGTTTTCTTTTTTAAAACACTTTTTTATAAAATGATTATTGCTTCCACATAATTTGCAGATTATAATTTTAGCTTTACATTATGATTTGTCATGCCTGTGGTCACAGCGTTTAGATTCAGTGTGGTATCTGTCCACTGTTTTGATATCAGGTTTCATCTTGAATACCATAAAGGTACTGTGCATTTTTGCAACCATCTTGAAAATGTTAAAGGTCTTGTGCATTTTAGTGTATATTCTTATTATTTTGCAATTTTCAGGTGTCGTTATGATTTATTTTTATACATAGCTGTAGCCCTAGTCATTGCATGTCTTTAATTCCTCCTTTATAGATTTCAATAGCTTGCTTGTCAACTCCATTGCCTGACACACCTCTATGGTTTATTCCACTGTTAACACAGATTCTTTTAAAACCTTTCTCTACTATGATTATTTCTTATGACACAGAAAGTTCTGTCTCTGGTTAAGGAGCTAGGCAGTTATCTAAATTCACAGTTAAGTAACCTGTGTCTTAATTCAGTGACATGAATGTCAATATTTTCTTTGACCCCTTCATTTCTTGAGAAAAACACATGCCTCATCAAGGTGCAATTTTCTTTGGCTAGCAACATGCCTGGAATTTGCTTTCCAGTATTGCAAGTTTGTCTTTTTTACTTTTGTAGATCAGATGTCTTAAATACCATAATGACTTACTCACTATAATGTAAAGAAACATGGAACATTAATATCCTCTGGCTTGGGAATAAGGACACTTACAGCAAAATACAGCTCAGAATGTTAGTGTTAGGCCTTCCAATTCTCTACAGGGCTTCTCTGCAGTTTCATAGACATTAGTTATGGAACATCACCTTTTCAAGGCAAATTGAATAAATTAGATCAAAATATATGCTGGTACACTAGAAAAGCTTGAAATGTGTCATTTCATGCAAATGGGTGTAATTGTATAAGTTGTTAATTTAAATTACTTAGTTTGTCAGTTTTCTCAAACAAAATGTGAAAAACAAGCTATAAAAAGACTACATTTACATGTTTATCTCTTGCTGTGACCCTCTGTCATAGCATAAATAACAAAAAAAAATCTGTTGCACCCTGCAAGACCTAGAGCATGTGGAAAAATAAAATGTTAGCTATTTCCATATTCATTGGGAAAACATATAAAACTTTGCCTCTCTCACAACATTAAATCTACAATAATAATCATCAATTAACATCAAAATAGAACATGAAGGTTTTCAACAGATAAGTACACATACATATACATACACACATACATGTTTCACTAAGGCTTTGCTCCAAAGTCAAGACCCGGCATAGTTATATGACTCACAAAGCCACATTACTAATGGTTCTAAAAGAAACATTACACTGTGCACATAGTGGGCAGGATTCACGAAGCCTCTGTGTAAGAGTTATAACTCATACAAGGAGGCTGCAGTTAAATTGAGTGATGTCAGCATGCTCTGCATATTAATGAGAGCATGCTGAATCACACCGAAGGCCAACACGGTCCGTGTAAGACAGTAGGTGGCATGTCCGTAGGCCGAGCCCTGTAAGTGGACACGCCCCCAGAAGAGGAAAAGTACCCAAAGGAAACACCCACGACAGAGTCCACGGAAATGTGAATAAACAGAACACAACACATGCCCCCACAGACTATGAACATAAAATAAATGTAAATGAACATGTTATAAGTTTTTTTTTAAATAGTAAAGATGTTTAACCATGAGTGCGCTCGTTTGCACGGGCGTGCCCGTAGTGCAGCTACAGTTAGCAGTCAGTGGGAAAGCATATAAGAACTAAATATGCAAAATAAGCCAGGAAGCAATAGCGTAGCGGTAGAGATGTTGACTGCAGAGCAGGCATTCATGGTTCGAGCCCCCACAACACCAATTTTTTTTTTTTGCAAAATAAGCAGGAAACAAGTCCCTGACAAATATGTAGACATAAAACCACAACTTATGTAAAATGTAATGAAATAGCCCATTTATATTGAAGAAATGTGAGGTAACAAAAGAATAAAAAATGCCAGATGTGCCCATAGATGAGCTACAGTTTAACAGGGTGAGTGCATCTGCCCGTAGATGAGCAGTGGTTTAACTGGTGCAAAATGAGTGCCCGTAGCTGAGCAGTGGTTTAACATGCTAAATCTATGTGCCCCTAACTGAGCTGAGTGTAATATGCGTGCCGATAGCCAAATGAGGCTTAAACCAGCGTACCCCGTTTGCGCGGAGCTGTGCACCGCGCAAACAAGCTAACCGACAGGCAACGTTGAGCAAGCCATATCAAAACTGCCTTTACACAGACACACCCCTCAGCATGTCTAGACAGTCATGAAAAATAAAAAGCAGTGGCCAGGTTCGAACCCAGGATACTATACACCATAGTCAAGGTACAGAACCACTAAGCCATGACAACAGTACCTAGAAATGCAATAATAGCTAATATATAGGAATGAATACAAACTACAGCATGACAATGCAGGTTTACTGAAGTTGATACAATTCCAAAATGGCCAATCACAGATATGTGCGGGAAAAACGGACTATATAAGCCCCATAGGCGGGAATACACAGCATAAACGATTGTAGAACAGACCTGCAGGCAGAATGTCAGGAGTAGGAGAGGGTAGTCGCTTTTGAGCACAGAGGTGGGGTGTTGAGGAGTCCAGGTACATGGCCTGGCTCCTAGTCCACAATCATGAGGCCCAACTCATGCAGGGCCAGGTCCTCTGGGGAGCATACAGGGCTGAGGCGTGGGACCGGTTGGCTCATGATCTCACCAGTGCCACAGGGATTCCAAGGACTGGTGAGCAGGTCCATCACCACCATGCGGACCTGAAGAGATGCAAGCAGGACCAACTGAACCTTTGGATCCAGGAGGCCCGGCAAACACCCAACGCCCAACTACTGAGTAAGTAACATTTAATTATGTATGTAAAAAATTAAACTAGCTGATATTATGGAGATGTGTATTCCAATATTACTTCATTTATATTACAGCTGCAGGTGTCCGTTCTGCGAACCGCAGATCCTATGGCGATAGGCTGGTGCGGTTGCGCCACCAGGCAGGTCAGTAATCCACTACCAGTAACTGTAAAGAAATATAAAAGTATGACAGTCAGCAAAAGAGTGCAGTGTAGTCAGTAAGGAATAAAATCTGCAAGTAACAGTGTGAAAGTGTATGCAAGTATTGCTTGATTACAAGAGTTTTCAGCCTGTAAGTGTAACCTAAACATGAAACTGTCCGACATATATTCTGAAATAAAAATGTCCTGCCTGTAAGAAAATAGTACACAACCTGCAGCAGGCTGAAAAGAATAGCTGCAGAAGATGATGAAATCACATGTGTGAAATATATCCCTGTGGAAATACTGAAACATGACAGAAGTGAGACTGCTGGAAAGGATTGTAATAACTACTGTTAAAACATGTCAATAAAGCCTAGAAGTACCATCCTGAATAGTAAAATGAAAGCAAGTGAGAGAGTGTGAGAAAGTGTCATGAATCCAGCAATACAGTAGTAATAACCCCTGAATAAAGTATACTGCAGTCAAGACAGAATGAAATGCATGTGAGATTCAAAACCAAACAGCGAAATGTGTTCAAAGTGTTGCTGCATGTGGAATGTGTATCCCAAAATCTGGATATGTTGCTCTCAGTCTGAAATACGCAGATAGGATGATTGTCTGATATACCAAACATCCACACTTGTCTACAGCTATATAAAGCAAAAGTAGCAAGATGATGTAGCTGAACAAAGCTAGATATGAATGTGTATGAAGAACACTAAAATGTATATTGATGTTGCAGTAACAGTCCTATCAGCAAGGTGAAATAGTTATCATATAGGAAACTGTAGTTAGAACAGTAGTGTGTATATAACTGTAGCTATTAGAAATGTACAGCATATGTATTGTTATTCGAAGGTGTTAATATTACTTTCTTTACCCCACCCTATAACCACATATAACCCATTCCACATGAAAATGGTATGTGCAATCACAATTAACACCCCTGGACGTTTGTCCTGTTGGGTCATATATATTTGCATGTCCGTTGATGCATCTGCCCTGTTCATACATCCAAACCTGATGGCCTGTTGCCATCAATCAACCCTGCATGTTGTTGGACTGTGTATTTCTGTTCAAATTATGCATGTGTTATGCAAGCTTTTCAATGGTGTGAATATCTGGGTGTTTGGTTAATGGGAATACTAATGCATGCTGTTACAACTAACTGTGAATGGTATTATATGTCACTAACCCAAACTGTCATGACATAATGCAAAACATAGGACGACAGGGAAGGCGGGTTCCAGTGGACCCACCTCTCCCACCTCAGCTGGCGAGTGCACCTGGCACTAGTGCCGAGTCCGGACCCTCCTCCGGTGGCCCTGTGCCACCTGCGGGTGGAAGCGCTGCAGGGGATGGGGCTTGCCCCCCCCTCTGCAAGTGTGGCTGGAGGAGAACCACCACTGACCCTCCGTAGCGTCCGGACTGTGGTGCGTAGGGAGATTCAGGACTCTGTCCTTGAGCCCCTACGCCAGCTCGAGGCACGGGTGGCGCAACTAACGGGCATGCCTGTTGCCCTGCCTACACAGCCCCATCCTGGGCAGTGAAGGAACAGTGGCAACTGCCTATGGGTGGGGATATCAGTTCCACTGTTGCCATCTGTGGGGTCATGGGCTCTGGATATCCAAACCTCCATCCCCGTCAATTGTGTAACACCCTCACACGTGTCATACACCGCCCCTGTATGCGTCTTGTTTGTCTTGTCTGTTTACCTACCCAACCTACCTCCCCAGCTGTACCGACTTCCTTCACCTGACATACCACTCTCACCTGAAAAAAAAAAAAAAAAAAAAAGGGCACTCTGTACCCACAAAAAAAATCACGCCCCATACATAGCTGCCCATTCCGCACACATGTCCGCTGGACATGGAACCTATCAATTACAATTGGCTGTACAACAAGTATTATTGTTGTCCTGACACCTCTCTCAGGGGTGGAAGGTTTCAAATGTCACACCAAATTACATACATATGCACAGCTGTTGCTGATGAAGAAATGGGCAGCTATGGGCCTTACCTACATCCCTCCTGCACATCCCAAGCTTGTTTCCCTACTGTCTTGCCCTCTTTGTGACCCCTTTTTCACCACTTTCCTGTCTCCCCATTTTCTTTTCTTTCAAAGAAAATAGCGTGGGTGTGCGCCAGAGTAAGCACCGTTACGCGGTTGTAAGCGGGTGTGCGCGGAGCTAACCGCCAGTGTGCATGCGTAAGCTCCACGCAAACCAGTGCTAGCCCACTTACAACTGCTTAAAAGTGCCTTAGTCACTGTGATGGACAGGTCCTGTACTCAGTTCAAAAGAAAAATAAAATCCCACTGTCAGTCCCGTACCCAGGACCTTGGAAACACTAGTCTGTACGACCTACCACTAAGCCATGACTCTTATACAAAAACATTGTGCTAAAATAAATATAACATGTAAAAGTAGGGATGAATGTAAAGGGAATATAGGATGTGTAGTACACAAAGCATGTCATTTAAAATAAATGTCAAAACTACTGGATTTCCATAATAGTAGTGTGTGAACAGAGACAGCCATGCTAGTTGGCAGCCTGTAGATAATAAGGTCAGTTAAAGTACATAGATATATGTATGCATATGTACATATATATATATATATATATATATATATATATATATATATATATATATATATATATATATATATATAAATATATCTATATATAGTTGTAGGAGTCAAGGTGCATACACACTTGCTACAGGGAACATGAGAGAGGAATGGAGAATTGTGAATATACAACACAGCCTGAAGCATGAGAGAGATACTAACCTTTACAGTCACAGAACACTGTCCACAGCATACCAGCATGGTCCCCGCCCTCACAATCTGAAAGGGCAACGCCTATCCCACATACCCTTTTATAGCACTGACCTGAAATCACAGTGAGAACTGCAATCAGTACACAACTGGCTGTATGCAATTAGCAAATGCTGGCTTACAATTGGTGCAGAGGCCATCACATGGACCTATGCAGATACCTACAAAAGCATCCAGTGCCAACACTCCCCACATGCAATACATTCATTGCATTGTCTGTAAGCAGTCAGAGGAAGAGCGAGAAGTGAGAGAGAGAGAGAGAGAGCAAAAAAAAAAAAAAAAACAGACACTGTGACTCTGTAACCTGAAGCTGTCAGCACTGACAGTAGCAGCAGCAAGCAGAAGCTGTGGTAATGCAACCAGCTGCGACAAACAGAGGTAATGCAAAGTAGCAGGTTAATAGTGTGCATACTGTGAACCCTCCAAATGTGTCATAGGTCTGTATCCATAGGTATGTCCATGTGATATGTTGTGTGTGTAGTTCCACCAAAGGGGATGACCATACATCACATGTCAAGCAGTCATAGGCCAGGATCCTGGCAGCATGTGTCTGCGTTGGCCCAGCAATGGCTGTAGTGACTGCTTTGAAATGTCAGCCAGGCTCAAAAGTCAGGATCAGCCCATCCCAAAGGCACACTGGCTGGGAACAAGTGTCTGCAGGTACCTGATGTCACTGCATATGCATCCCATACTGCATAATTCCATAGCTTAGCAGACCAGGCCCGTTATGCATATGATGTGGTAATTCCCAGGGTCAGTCGAGGTGCCCCTTAGTGGTGTGGGACCACTGTTGCTGTATGCCACTGTCCAGGTACATATCCTGTAGCACAGCCAAGATAAACTATCAGTGTTACATGCGGTGGTATGTCCTCTCAGAGTGCCGGTAGCACACATCCAGGGGGACCACGAGGTCACAGTGATGTTGTGTGTTCTCCTCTGCTGAGGGCGGCCCTCACCTGGACATGTGAGATGATAGGGAGGTTACATCCAGCTGGGATAAATATTTCAAAGGTGGGGGAGAAGGAGGGGGGATATGTGCACCGAACATGTCTGCAGGATTGTTGCCAATATGCGTGTGTTTGGTGAATGTTAAGTAGGTGTGGATTAACACAGAGCATATCTGAGGCATGTGGTCCATATGTGTAACATAAATGAAGAAGGCCTTGTGGTCATCCATAGTGTTTGTGTCCATTTCCCCTCCCAGAGTAGGCCGTGGCTGTTGTTATGACGGACCGTAGCGTAATACCAGTGCTGACCACAGATGCCTACCCTTAATGTGAATGTGCTCTGTCCTGCAGTAGCCCCCTGCTATTGTTATACAATCTGCCTCTGTCTGGGGTCCACCGGACAGGATGCCTAACCTTTGTGCATAGGGTCTGGTTTAGACATGTGTGTGCAAGTGTCATGCAATCCGTGGCATGTCCGTGGTAAGCATTTGCAAAGGGGTCAGCAGTGTGGCTTGTGGCTTCCACTGGCCCAGTGTGCTGCATGGATACCATCTCAGTCCCAGCAAGTGAATAACTGTCTAATCACATACATATCAAAGTAGTCTACTGTGCTGGTGGTGGTGGTGGGATATGTATATCCAGGCCGAGTAACGTCTGTCCACATCACAGTAGTGGATGGTGTCCCACATACAGTACCTTGGGATGAACCCCAAGAGTGAGGTTGTGCATTGCACCTGTCAGTGTGTGCTGACCGATGGGGCATGCTACTACGTTGTGTGGAATGTGGCAGGTATTGTTGCACAGGTGTTGGCTGAGCACTGATATCTGGCCATGTACCTGTGTATCCACCACGACACACACACATGCAACATATGGGAGTAGTAGTATATCACTACACATGAGTATCATGTATAGTATGTGTGCCATATATTGCTGACATGGTCTGCTGATATCCTGTCTGTGTTCTCTTCCAGGGAGATGGCGCGACAGCGTAACCCTGCCTACTCTGTGGCGGAAGATGAGGAGATCCACCAGAGCCTGGTGCGGGAGTATGACATCCTGTTTTCCCGCACCAGTCAGAATCAGCAGGAGAGGGCCGCACTATGGCAAGACCTTGTCCGTAGGGTAAATGATATTGGCACACATAACAGGACATATGAGCAGGTACGACATCACTGCAGTGATTTAATCCGAAGTGTCCGGCAGCGTGCATCAGATATCCACAGGCAACAGGTCACCACAGGAGGTGGGGTGGCCACACATCCCCCCCTCACCAGACTGGAGGGGCTACTCCTAAGTGTTGTGGCTCCAGCCCCGGAACACCAACAGCAGTACACCTGCATTATGATGGAGGCTGGTTCCACACAGCAGCACGACATGGAGCGTGCAGGTAATATGCCATATGTACACCTGACTGTTCTGTACACTGTATCATATGCAATATCAATGGCACAGATGTGCCCACTGACATTAATCTCATCATTTCTGCAGGTCCCTCCAGGGTTACAGTGAGACAGGCCATCCATGCTGGTGAGTGTGTTTAACATAACCTATAATAGTCCTGATAATGCTAGTAACAGTAGTGTAACTCAGTAGTGCTCTGTGTGTATACTGCAGGGTGTGCATGTGTGCAGGTGTGCCTGTGCCCATGTGTGCATGTGTGCAGGAGTGCCTGTGTCCACGTGTGCATCTGTGCATGTGTGCCTGTGTCCACATGTACATGTGTGCATGTGTGCATGTGTGCATGTGTGCCTGTGTCCACGTGTGCATGTGTGCATGTGTGCATGTGTACACGTGACCATGTGTGCATGTGTGCATGTGAACACGTGTGCATGTGTGCATGTGTCCATGTGTGCATGTGTCCACGTGTGCATGTGTGCATGTGTCCACATGTGCATGTGTCCACGTGTGCATGTGTGCATGTGTGCCTGTGTGCATGTGTGCATGTGTGCATGTGTGCCTGTGTGCATGTGTCCATGTGTGCATGTGTGCATGTGTGTATAAGTGCATCACTGGTAACAATGTCTGGAGACTGTAAACTGTGTTTCCTGTCTTCATCCCACAGGTTCTGGGGCTGCTCTGGTGACCTGCAGCAGGGAACCTGAATCCTGTGCCACGGCTACTGGTAATGATGATATATGTGTAATGGTACAGGAAGGTGTGTCAGGGTCTGCCATTGGTCAGCCAATTGACAGTACACAGCTGTCAACCCCATCATTGCGCACAGTCATCCTGCCTGTACATCCTTTGTCACCATTGTCCCTAGGTGATGGACAGGATACAGCGGGCATAGACCAGGGTAATGTGGTATCTGTGGCACATGCATCCCCACACAGCAGCCATGGGCAGGGTCCTCCGATGGTACCACACAGACAGTTGCCCATGGGTTCTCGTGGGAGCATCCATGGGCGTACTGCCTCTGGCCGGCGTGCCCAAAGAGGTCTGTCAACCTCAGCTATGTTTCGGACTGTCATGCAGGCTCAGTCACGTATGGAAAGGTACACCAGACAGGGTCTGAGGGAGCTCAGAGCATGTCGCACAGCCATGACAGACAGTATGCGTGACATTGCGGATGCTATCCGTAACTTCACCGATGTCATAGACAGACATTGTGGGGACATATTACAGCAGTTCCACAACCAGATGTCTATGAGCCAGGGCAATGGTGGGCGTTTGCGGCATCGACGTGGCCGTATGCCAGCAGCGGCAGTAGCTGGCAGTCGGCGTGGATGACAACAGGCTCGCGCACGCCCCCATAGTGCCAGCAGCAGCCCCAGCAATGCTGGGTCTGTGCTGTCATTGGAACGCCCCAGGAGACCACGTGCACGTGGCTCTGGACAGTCCCAACAGGGACATGTGTCCAGTCAACACACCCCCACTTCTGATGACAGTACCCAGTCCGGCTTTGTACTGGATATGGTCCGTAGCACCCCTGCCAGGCACAGGTACCGTGTCCGTGCACACAGACACTGATCTGTATGGCCTGCCAGGTGCAGTCTGTGGCTGTCCACAAACCCCTGTATATGGCAGCCATGAGGTGGAACTGTGTGCTTGCATACACACATGCCAAATGTTAACACTTAGGGCAACCACATACACGCACACACTGCACCAACACTGCCCCACCCTGTACTGCTGCCCCTCACCAACACACATACACACACGTCAATTGGTGGTATCAGTGGCTGACTCAGGCATACCTAATCCACACCCTGTGCATATGATGACACTGTGCCACCTCCTGCAATCTCCAACATCATTGCGGGAACAGGTAAACACGGTGCTGATGCACAGGGTGACTACATAGACGTGTATTAGTAGTATCATGTTGGTAACAGTACAGTGTGCTGCTATGACTGTGTGTTTACCCCAGCATGCCTGCTGTAGTAACTGTATGAATGTCCTGAATTGTTATCTGCACCCATAGTACATACCAAAGTATAACAGCTGCACATAATTGCATGCCGGTGGTAAGGTTGTCAACAGATAGCCACATACATGGGTAGCACAGGGGGAAAGCTAACGCAAGTAGTGATATGCAATGGTGGACATGTACAGTAATGGTGTCAAGATGCCCACAACGACTATGCCATGTGGATGTTCGCGCATCTAGATATGTGTGCAGTACCAATGTAGTCCAGATCACAAATAAGTATGACATAATATCGGTTGTACCATGGGCATCTGTGCTGCGTATTCCTGGATACATGTTGATAGTGCCTACATATTTGCATTGTTACTTACTGTTATTGTTACCCCTTCTTTGTTGTATAATGCACTACTTCCAGCCCTGTGTACTGTAGCTTTGTTTGCATGCATGTTCACTTGGGGTCCCCTGGAACACTGCTTACACCTGCAATGCAGAGTTACAGTGCTTCTGTAGACTGCTAGTGACATCTGCATAGCGTACGATATGTATGTCAACTTTACACATGACAGAACGTCACTGTCTGTCCTGTACGCATGTACGTTGCCTGTGACACATTGCACACGTCTTACCTGGCATTTACCCACGTGTGCAGTCATATATGTCAGTGCTATGAAACAGTGGCAGTCCACCAACACATACACACCTTCAGTATGTTGTTCCCCATTGGCCCTATGTGTTGGTACTCACCATGGCAATCACACTACTAGGGTGGCATGTGCAAAGGTAACCTGTGAATCGCCTCTATGGTCCAGTCGTGGTTTATGTGAGCCATGTGTCATTGTCACAGCTGCCACATGTATGCAGTCAGCCATCACCCTTTGCCAGGAACGTACAACACATGTGTGGGATGCCACCACACAGCCAATCTGGGGACTGGTCTCTCTGAACCCAGTAATGCCATACCCTGTCAGGTGGCATGTCATATATACTACGTCCAGGACAAACGTCAACCCCAATCCCTGCTGCTACTATTGATAATACCCCTGAAGATGTTCCTGATAGCTTTGACCAGTCCTTTACTGAGACATTGCAGGCCCTAGCTAGCCATCTACCTCCTAGCTCCCCTGGTCCTGAAAGCAGCACCCCTAGAAAACTACTTGCATCCAGCTGCCAACCAGTCACCACTTCACTTCTACGTACCTTGATTGTAACAGTGAAACCCACTACACTTTCTGCTGATCAACTCCCTGCTGAGTACCTATCAAAACCAGATGATGCTATTGCTTACCCCATCTCAAAGGTAATCAAAGGAACCATGTTAGAATCTAACTTTCCCACCATCTGGAAAATGTCATATGTAATCCCAGTTCACACAGGAGGCAGCTCTACTGAAGTCTCCAATTATAGGCCAATAGCTATACTCTCTCCACTTACAGAGATTATGGAAACTTTCATCATAGACAAGTCATGCACCACCTAATCCAAACTCGCATTATGGCAGACACTCAGCATGGCTTACGTCCTCATCACAGCACTACGTCAGGCCTCCTAGCCTTTACTAACACCATAAGCCATACTTGCAACATTAATTATATATCCACAGCCCTCTTTTTGGATAATTCAAAGGCATACGATATGGTTGATCACCAACTTGTACTCCACACCCTGCAAAGACTGTCTAGATACTGGAGCCTTTCAATGGTGTCAATCCTAACTGCATGGTCGACAGCAGGCTGGCCTCTGGCAGAACAAACCCTCTAACCTTCTAACTAACACCCTCAGAGTACTACAAGGCTCTATACTAGGGCTCTTGCTGTCCTCCATCTTCATTAATGACCGTTATACTGTCATCCCAAAAGTCAGCTGTATCCAATATGCTGTATACTCTACTCTGATCTGCTCAGCCACATCTCCAGTAGAGTTATGGTCAGCTACCCAGACCACCTTTAATACAATAGCAAACTGGCTTTCTGAACATCGTCTGATCCTAAATCCCAATCAAACTAAACTGCTGTTATTCCACCAACACGTAGGTCTACCACTTTCACCGTTACCATAACATCAACTGATGGCACAATAATCTCCTGACCCATCTCCGAAACTATTAGGTGTCATCATAGACAATAATCTCATATGTGACATACATGTTAACCAGATTAGCAAAGCCATCAATAGAAAACTAGGGTCACTTTACAGAATTAAAGCCTTCCTAGCCTCCAGCTAAAGGTGCCATAGCTCGCTCACACCTTGTTTCAACCCTTCTGTATGCATCCCCTCTACTCTCGAATATGAACAAGACTGTCCTTAACAAGCACTCGATTTGCTACAACCACATTGCCAGGTTTGCCACTGGCCGCCTTTTAGGACACATCATTGCATCAATCTAAATCAGCTTGGTTGGCTTGCAATACCCAGCCTAATACAGTATAACCAACTGATTATGGCCTATAAAATCCTCTATAATCCAGACAATACTCCTGCACTTCAATTATTATCACCCCCTATAACAATCCTAGACCGCTTCAATCCTCTAACAAAGTACTACTTCAGACTAGCAAGTTTAATAACACAGCTGGTGATTCTCTCTTTGCAAACCCTGTAAGTAGATCCTGGAACTCACTTCCAGCTGATATTACCCTACTGTCCACCTTAGGTCATTTAACAGTAGACTCAAACAACATTTGTCACTTAACTGGCTATGTCAATGTATCAAGCCTGGCTAACTCGAATGTGTAACTTCTGTGAACCACTTTACTGTGTAATTTTAATTTAATCCTGGCTTGTGCTCAGGTCTAACATTAACCTGTGGAACATGTTTGACTTGCTTACTTATGTAATCTCTGTAAATAATCTGTTTGTACTATGTAATGCTAGTATTATGTAATGCTGTATCTGCTACCCTCATAGCTTGTCTCCACGGGCCTCCCCTGGAAATGGACATGCATCCAGTTGGGCTATCCCAGTCAACAAACGTAGGATAAATAAATAAATCAATACAATATATTACAGTGACGACAATACCAGTCAGACATTGACAGACACTGACAGCATGCTGAACACACTGGGGCATACGTGGGGACTCAGACTAGCAGCCTGCCTGGGCATCACACACCTCTGCAGCTGGCACACAGGCATATGTTCCGTCGGAACAGAGCACATGCCAC
The DNA here is from genome assembly GCF_019279795.1 of Protopterus annectens. Taxonomy (NCBI): domain Eukaryota; kingdom Metazoa; phylum Chordata; order Ceratodontiformes; family Protopteridae; genus Protopterus; species Protopterus annectens. The sequence continues at coordinate 426,084,354 of NC_056728.1, forward strand.
ACATGGCACGCACATCCTACAGACGTGCCAGGTACCTGTAATGTGTGCTGCACTGGGGTCCCGCTCAACAGGCTGTATCTGGTGAAGGTCACAGTGATATGACTCAGGGGCACTATGGTCCACCACAGCACACATGCATACAGGTCAGACAGAGGCATGGACAAATATGACTCACTCATTGACCATGCCAGTGTGGCTGCCTGAGACATACCTCCCTGGACTACATGATAGGGAACATAGAATGGATCTCTCAGCATGTGGCACAGGCCAGTATGAGCCTGATGTTGGTTGCCAACATACCCTCACCAGGTATTCTACCACTATATGTGGGAAGGGTGTTGTATGTCTACATTATGCTCAGTCTCCACTGTCATTCATAGGGTATCCACTGGCTGTCAACGTGTGCTTACATGCTAGGGAAGCCACATTGATGTGCATGGGTCATCTTGCACGTGACACCCATGGCCCGATGTATAATGGCAAGGCTCCTTGGTACACACATACTGCCTTATGCTGCAGGACATGGTTTACATAGCGACCTCCATGGGTATCACACAGGTTAGGACACTAACAGTGCTGCTACACAACAACAGCAGTGTACACCGGAAGATGCATGCACCAGACACTGCCCTCAGCACGGTGAACTGCAATGTCTGTGCAGTACCAGATTCATGATTCATGGCTCACAGGTGTTATCCATCACTGACAGGTTATGCCCCATACCATGCCTGTCGTCCCCTACACATTTAACACACATGGATAGGGGGGTGGTATCCCAAGGTAACACAGATACACACACCTCCAGGTTGTTGGCATAGCACAAACCATCAGGGCCTACTCATGTGCAGCTGACAGTGTGTTGGACTGCCATCTGGTTCATAGCCTGGCACACACAACCCTCACATACACAGGAAGACCACCTATCCTCCATAACAACACCGGCAATATGACAGTCTCATGAACTGTGTTTATAAGGCTGTACTGCATCCAGCCAAACATTGTGTGTGAGCATTACTGTAGCTACAACATTCTAGTTGAAGAGTTCACAGCATGTGGTTACTGAATTGCAGTGGAATAACATGTTACCACTACCACAACAGGTGGGAACATGCAGCACCTGTACATCGACTACATGTACACTATATGGCCCAGACCAGATGTGTATCCCCTGCTGTAGGTCTTTCACCATAGACACCCACACTGTATAGGGACATACCACATGCGGACCCTGCACAGTAAGACACAGTCATATTGGTATACATTGCTAATACCATTTATCCACATGAAGCATGTGTCAGACATGGTAACTACTGCAGGTCACAGGTATTTATGTGTATGTGTCACACACATACATCATGTGTGCAATGCCATTGCTGGTTTAGGCAATGGCATGCATTGTTATGTACAAACACCCACACAAGGTCATACTGTGTGACACAACCACACGTGACAGTTGTGGGTTACCAAAACATACCTATCTGTACTCTGACAATGGTAATAGACACAGTAGCAGAGCACACTATTGGCATTACTAGCCAACTAGCCCTGTTTGGCTGTGCTGATAGTGTGGTGACATCCCCTGTGTTTACTGGGGGAGTATGCAGCATCTGGTGTATTGTAGTATTTGCCAAAAGGATCTGTTCCCTCACACTTGCATTTACACACACCCTACTACCCCCACACACATGCACACTTGCAGGATTCATTCCCCTACCTAAGTCATGACACGTGAGAGGGACGCATTAGCAAAGCGCACTATTCAGTTTACTAGATAGTTCCTCTTCTCTGGCTATACTTATAGGGTGCTGACATCAGTACTTTGAAAGGGTAATGTGCATCAGGTAGTGTGATCACCTGATTGCCAAAACTAACATGTTTTCCATACGGAAATGCACACACACAAACTCCCCACATGCAAACACACACACATGTCATTTACAGGTTTCAAACTCCTACCTAACTACATTACGATACGCAGGGGAAACGCATTAGTGGAGTGCGCTATTCGCATTACTGGGAGGCTTCCTTTCTCCTGCTGTACTTATAGGGTGCTGACATCATCTGTGTTTCGAAAGGGGAGTGTGCATCCTGTAGTGTGTTCTCCCAGTTGCCAAAAGGGGCACATCCCTCATACATATTCGCACACACACAATAACCCCCCTCATCCAAACACACACACTTGCCATTTGCAGGATTCAAACTACTACCTAACTATGTTATGACACTTGAGACGGATGTATTAGCAGAGCGCGCTATTCACATTACTGGGAGGCTTTCCTTCTCCTGTTGTACTTATAGGGTGCTGACATCATCTGTGTTTAGAAAGGGGAGTGTGCATCCTGTAGTGTGTTCTCCCAGTTGCCAAAAGGAACATTTCCCTCAAACATTTCTGCACACACACAATTACCCCCCTCATCCGAACACACACACTTGCCATTTTCAGGATTTAAACCACTACCTAACTATGTTATGACACTTGAGACGGATGCATTAACAGAGCGCGCTATTCGCATTACTGGGAGGCTTCTCGTCTCCTGCTGTACTTATAGGGTGCTGACATCATCTGTGTTTAGAAAGGGGAGTGTGCATCCTGTAGTGTGTTCTCCCAGTTGCCATAAGGAACATTTCCCTCACACATATCTGCACACACACAATAACCCCCCTCCTCCACACACACACAATTGCCATTTGCAGGATTCAAACCACTACCTAACTATGTTATGACACTCGAGATGGACGCATTAGCAGAGTGCGCTATTCACATTACTGGGAGACTTTTCTTCTCCTGCTGTACTTATAGGGTGCTGACATCATCTGTGTTTAGAAAGGGGAGTGTGCATCCTGTACTGTGTTCTCCCAGTTGCCAAAAGGGACATTTCCCTCTCACACACACAAACCCCACTCAACCACACACACACACACTAAGCATTTGCAGGATTCGAACCCCTACCTAACTATATTATGACACTTGAGGGCGACGCATTAGCAGAGCGCACTATCCGGATTAATGGGCATCTGTTCTGCACCTGTAGTATTTCTAGGGTGCTGACATCTTCATTTCCACAGAGGTTTGTAGATGTAGTACTACCTGTCAGGTGGGGGATAGCATATATATGCATTTGCAGCCACCTACGTCAGGGTCAGATATGCACATCGCACTGGCAGGTTATGTTCTATACCATGCTTTGGGACCACAGGACCTGTAACACACAACACAACCAGTCCAGAACACCACACCCACATCCAGGACACACACTTAGCTTCCCTGGGAACAGTGCCAGGATATGCAGGTATTCACATACACCATTCCAGTTGTTAACATCAGGTACAGGCATATTGTGTGTGAGAACTACTCAGGCCTCTACCACTTTACCCTACCGCCACTACAATTTGTGGGTCCATGTGCTATGGCAGAACCACACACCACAGCCACATGGGTGAATACATATTGCACCTGTCCATCTGCAACGTGGGTACTCACTGTTCCACACCAGAGGTAGACCACCATTGTTGATATCTGCCCATGTCCACCTTTCCCTGGACATCCATATCTCATCTCCACCCCCAGGCAAGGTTGTCACTGCACACAAACTGTGTTTAGCACAAGCAGACTCTACACTTGTGTAGACTGGGGTGGATGACTTCAGAGGACCCATGCTGGAGGACTATACTGGCCACTCAGCATAATCCTTGACACTTGCATCCTATGAGCATGTGTACAGTTTGCATTGGTCATGCTATCCCACATATACCCATGACTGCTCCACAACAAGACACCTGTCAGCTGTACACCAGCCATATATGCGCTGTTCAACAGACAGAGCGACCTACTACATTGCAGAGCTGTAGCCCACAGAGGGAGGACATCTGTGGACGGTTCCAGCATGGCACTTCATTCACACATACTCATTACAACACAGTGTTGACAGTGGAATCGTCCAGAGAATGCAGATAGGGCTCCCCTCAGTCTGTTATTGACGGACACCTACTGTCAGAGATCCTCAGCAACCCTCTCACAGCACACACCGACAATATGGCTGTGGCTTAGCACATTCAATCCCTGAGACCTCCACGGTGCCCCTGCTTGACAGAGGCACAGCTCACTAGCCTCACATGTCGCCTTCTGTGACCTACTTTACAGTGGCACGGTAGCCTACTATCCTGGGGATGCAGATGCCAAGCACACTCTGGCTGAGCTGCCATTCCCTGGGGCAAGAAGCCTAGTATTGACCTCTACACCCATATGTTCAATTGTCGGATGCACAATATTTGTTGTGCTGTTCTACTGTTTGCAGGTCTTTATTGCCATAGCATTCCCTGTTCCTATGACCAACTTGTGTATCTGTGGCAGATGTTTGCATATGGCGATCCACTATATCACTTATGTCTCTGTGGTCATTTACTGTGTGCACTGGGCTGATTGCTGTGTTGTGGTTGGTTCCTGGACTGACACGTACAAATACCAGATATGTGTGGCCAACTGCTACATGGAGATATGGCCTAAGTGTGTGAGCATGCCCAGTTCAGCCTTTCCATGGCATGTTGTCTGACATATGCCTCATTTATCAAAGTGTGCGAGCATGACCAGTGTGAGCTTTCCATATGTTGTACTCTGAAGTCCAACACATATTTGGGTGTGTGTGACCTTCGTCATTATCACACGTTTATGATTGTGTGCTGGGTGTCATGTTGTGTACTAACTGGCCAACTGCTTCGTGTCTGCCACAACTGGGATTATACTGTGCCTGCAGGAATTGCATGGGATACTTTGCAGACAGTTCTCAACATACTTTCATAATGACCTAACACAGTAGTACCGTATAGTGTACTGGTTCGGTATTTCACTGTAGTGGACAGTATCCTGGGCTTTAGTCCTGTCACTGCTTGACATCTTCATAGTGAGCACGGCAGACTGTGTAGGGGCCAGTTGTGCACATATGACCATGTTGCAATATGTTCAGATATGGACTACCTACACCAGGCTCGTCCAACATTGCTAGTGTATTCCACAACATGGGTGGACATTGGCAAACACTAGCGATGTTCTGTAGGCCATTGCTGATGGTAGTCACAGGGTGTGTTTGTCCTTCGACACACATTGTAACTGGAGTTTGCCATTACATATGTCATGGTTGGTATACTGTGCCTCTGTCTACCTCTGACATAACAGTGATACCCAGGGTAGCCTACAATCTCCCATACACTCATCAGGATGCCTCTTGAGGGGTGTCGATATGTGGCACTCTGGCTGACCTGTACCAGGAGTTTACTGCAGTGTGGGGTGCCTTCTGTGTTATGGATCATTCTGTACAGCTTGTCCTATGTATGTCAGTGCTGGGGTTCAGGTCTCTCATGTGCATAGCTCACTGCCATTCAGATTGTACAAGGTGCAACATGTTCATTCATTCCAGGTTGGACATGGCATCATACATCAGGCACAGCTTTCCTGTAGCCAGGAAGGATGGCAGTGTGTGGGGCTGCAGTTTGTTTACTCAGGCAACACATGGCATCTGTTCAGGCTCTTTGCTACCCCTGGTGGGGTACTGTTGTGGACTTTACAGTTGTTGGAGGTGTCTGCTGCAGTATATCCCACAGGGGCTATTGTAGTCAGTTGTGATGCTGATGGAGGATGGCTGCAGAGCCAGAGTGAGTTCCCCTTATCTACATCTGCCAGCCTTCATGTTTGGGTGGGTATATGGTACATGTTTCTGCGAACACTACATACACATGTTTGTCCAGTGCAGGTTATTTATCACCTTTTGTACCCAGGTCTCACATTACATGTTAGGTGCCTCATGGGTTAACACCTGTGTGGTAATTTGTGGGCACTTACTGTATATCCACAGTGGTTGTCTATACACATTTCTGCGATTAGCTTGCTGACTTGGCTATGGCTACAGTTGTTTGTTTGTAGGTGGCCCTTTTGTGGGTTGCTTGCGTCAGCTGGGGGTTGGATACGGTGGGCTGTTTGTACTCCTCTGCATACATGCTCAGTCACAGTCCTTCCATGTTGGCCTATACCTATGGGACATGTATACAGAACGGGGAGGGGCCAAGACCAGGCCTTGTGGGATGCCACTCATATCCGCTTTGTAGTCTGGCATGGATGCTGCATGTCTGACCATGTCAGTTCTGTCCTTGGTCTGCTTTGCAACCCCTCTACTGACATAGGGGTGTATATTTAAGCTGGTGAACATATCCATACTGAACACGTACGGTATGGTCTAGAAGCATGTGCACGGTCCAGCTACGCGGTGTGGACCACATAGCCCTCATCAATGACCTTAATGACTGCTTCAAATGGGTCAGACATGTTTAGGGGCCGGTTCTGCAGTTACAACAGCCACAGTGTGTCGGGTCCGGTATCAGGAGGTCCACATTAGCCTTCTGTCTGCGGTACATACTGATCCTTTCCATAGCTGTGCAGAACAAGATTGTCAGGATCCTGGGGTGTTAGTTTGGAGTATCCATTCAGGCAACACCTTTGTTGTGATGGACCACTGTTGTTGTACACTGCTCTTTGGGTACATACCCTGTGGTAAGGCTGACATTGGCCAGTAGTGTGATTTTGCATTCCATTACTCTTGGGGTCCATGTTGGCCTCAGCACAGGACACCATCACATACCTTTGCTGCTGTGTGTTCTGCTTTGCAGATGATGGCTGTTACCTCAGCATCTGCAATGTCAGGGGACCATCTGCTGGGATAGGTATTTTGCACTCGGGGGGGAGGGTGTTTGCACTGCACCTGACAGGTTGTATGTTAGCAATATGTGTGTGTGTTTGGTGTGTTGTTTGTAATATCTGTGTGATTCAGAGCATATCTGTGGATGCCCAACATGGTTCCTACCATCAGTTGGGTAAGCCTTGTGATTATCCTTAGTGTCCTATACGTGTTGTATCTTCATAGGTTCATGGGTTCATAGTAGGCTAGACACCCTAGGCCATTGGTAAGCCTAGGTAGAGTGTGTGTGTCTTTCGCCACCCCTTGCTATGTTCAATTATGGCCACTTATGAGGTTCTTCACTGTGCCTCTGTCTGGTCATGACACAGTGGGGACCCCCAGTATACATGTACGGTCATCCATCCACTTGGCAATATTCCTGTTGAGGGGTGTCAGTGAGGGGCTCTGCCTACCATGGATTGGGATCCTGTTTCTGGGTGTGGGGAGCTTATGGATTATGTATCTGTCCCTCCAGCACATCTTATTTCATTATGTGTTGAGGTTGACATCTGTGACTCTCACAGCTCCAATGGCTTTGATTTCCTGTGGTGTAGCATGTCCATTACTCCTGTGTTGGACATGGCCTGGTACAACAGACATACAATGCCTCTGTGTAGGCAGTGTGTGACTGCAGTCAGCTGGGGTGTCTACAGCCAAGCAGCATATGACATATATTTCGCACCCTTTATCCTGTTGGTGGGGTAACAATGAGGTCTTCCAAACCGCTGCAGGTGTCATGTATGGTACATCCAATATGAGTCATTGTACTAGATTATGGGTCTGATAAGGGAACAGTACAGTGACACAGTGACCCCTGTTGATGTTGGTGTGAATCCTTTCATGATACGGTGTCCAGTATCAACAGTCTTCATAGCCACATTGGCATTGTGGCTGTCACATGACAGATTAATGTCGACCTGTGTCCCTAGGTCCCTGATGACTCCTTGCGTACATAATGGTTTGACACCTATGTGGTACTTTGTGTACCTTGTCTGGTATTTGGTGGGACATCCATACTTTCCAGCGTCTTCGGATGTCTGGATGGGGTTCTTGTGTGTGAGAGTGTGGTCTGTTGCATGCTACAGACTGTACAGCAGTTTTGACTACAGTTATGTGCACATGGGTGGTGTCCGCTGCTTTGTGCATTGTCAGTTACCTGGCTATATGGGTGTCTGTGCTGCATATGGATACTCCCCCTCCTTTGATGTCTTGGTGCAGGTGTTGGGGCCATAACACATGGTATGTGGTATAACCTAGTAGTGCTGGTGTGGTATCACTAGGCCTGCAGCAGGCTTCTGTCACTGGACAGGCATCAATGTTCTCCATAATGGGAAGTGCCTCAGGGGCATGCATATTGCAGTTTACACATCTGGCATTGGGCAGGATTACCCTTATGTTTCCTACCACTTATGTTTTCTAGGGTGGTGGGTAGTCTTTTTGGCCTTGCCTACATACGGCTCTATGGAGGTGGCAAAGGCCTTATCCAGTATCCAGACGCACACGGGTAACAGCTGACAGCCACCCCTGTAACAGCAGCATGGCTTGTCATGCTTGACATCTCCAGTGGACACACATTACACCCTCTTGGACTGACAGCTGTAACTGTGCCAGCTGCTAAACATGAGCATTCTGTGTTTGTACTGTGGCATCATTCTTGGTGAGGGTTGGATGCTGCACACAGCCAGTGTCATCCCGCCCTGGGGTACATACTCGGAGGGACCATCCATGTCTCATTTGTTGTTGACCAGGGAGGTACATCTCAGGTAATTCACACCAGCATGGACATTGAGTGCATCATATTTCTGCTTGCTTTGGGGTGACCTGCGTACTTGTGTTATGTGGCATTTTGTGGCTACCTACAAGCAGCTTACTCTACCCTTTCCCTTGTTCAGTCTGGTGAGTGGGACAGCTGTGTTTCTGCCTATACAGACACCTATTATGACTGTATCAGGCATTTGTTTCTCCTTCGGGCCTGTGACTGTTTGGCACACCAGCTTTGCGTACTATTCGTTGCATGTGCTATGTTTGAAGGTTGTGGTTGCTTGTGATCTACTTTGGAGGTGTCTATTGGTGTGGTGTGTTTGTAATTGAGGCCTCCAGGAATATTTGTCTGTGTTTATGTGTTTGGTTTACAGTTGTGGTAGGTCTATGTGGGACTTGGTTCGTGGTGTATGTGGTTACCTTCTCCTCCTGACTAGTGTTGACAGTACTGGCTTGTTGGAGCTCAACCTCTGCTTTGGATACATGGATGCATCTATCACATATGTTTGTATTTATTTGGGTGTGTTGTGGTTGTCTGTGTACTTGGTACTGGCGTCACATTGCCTCTGGATTCATAGGTTATACTTGTTGTGGCTGGACTTAGTGGATTGTATGTGTGGACATATGTTGTTGCCATACTACTGGTCAGTGATTACTTCCCTTTTTATGTTTGCTCTATCATGTGGTATCTTCCTCATTCTCTTGCATGGTTTGGTAATGGCTGGAGCCCAGCATGCCAGATGTCTGCATGTATGGCATTGTGTGTTGTTGTTATTTGTGATTGCATACTCCAAGCATTCCTGGCTGTGTTCATGGAATGCCTGTATAACATGTTCTGTGGTGTGTCCCATATTCTGCACTTGCACAGGGCCTTTTGTGGATTCAACATCGGTTTTGAGGGCTGCAACCTATACTTTACACATGTTTTTCACTGTGGTATTCTGGCCAGGGACTGGGGTCAGGGTGTGTATTTCCAGTGTGCTTACTCTATGGTCTGGTCTTACCAGTCAGGGGTACACTTCTCATCTTGCCATCCAGTACACATGTTGCTGATTATCACATCCAGTTATGCTTACCCCTCTTGTGGGGGTAGTACATTGTTCCTGGGCATTTTGGTTTATGGAATCTGGGTAATTTTCCCCTACTGTGTTGGTGCTAGTACAATGCTACCGGTGTATGTCTGGGTATTTTCAGTTGAGCAATATAATGTGGTTTGGGGGGCTTGATATATTCATGTATTCCGACATAGGCCAGGTGCTGTTCCTGGTATTAGGACAGTGGTCTGCAGCAGGCTATATACTGCGAGGCAGTTTTAGCCATTGGTATTTGACCATGGATATTCCATGCTGCTTCTTGTTGTGGTACCAACATGGGGGTGTCTTTATCCTTGCCATTTCTTGCTAGTCACCCTCCTTTTGTAGCTTGTTCCATGTTTTGCGGCTGTACAGCACAGTATGAGGTGTGACCTGGTAGTGTTAGGGTGCTGCTGTGAGCCTTTCCCAGTTCTCTATTACAGGACCGGTATCTACATTCTCCTTACTGTGTGTGTTTACACTGCACACATCTTGCTGTTTGTACATCTGTCATGGGGTAGTATTACAGCTAGGTTCCTATCCCTTGTAGAACCTATGAGGTTGGGTTTGTGTTTTGAGACTTACCTATTCAGGGCATGTTGTGGGTACTGACAGCCTTTGCCAGTATCCATGGGGCATGGCATGCTAGGTGCATGCCACCCCTAGCAGGTGGTGCATCATGTCAAACTCCGCATATCTTCCCAGCCTGTAACACATTGGCTTACCTATGACTGACTGCATTCCTTCAGCCAATTATTGTACTTGATCTTGTTGTCTTCATAGTGTGGCATCATGCTTGGTGAGGGTGAGATGTTAGGCAGGGTCTTCATGTTTGCATATACTAGATGGTGTTACATTGCTTAACACATGGCAATCATGCCTCAGGTGGTGCTGCAGGGCTGCCTCTGTCGGATGCACATACTACACTCCCTGTACATGTTTGAGAGCAGGTTATGTCATGTTAGGCATCCCTGTTACTATATGAGTGAGTCAGAGAGGGGTATCATTCCCAGGGTTCCTACTGTGCCAGTGTATGTGCTATGCATTGCCTCTTTGCCAAGGCCAGGGCATACTGGGCACGCCTCCTTCTGCCTACTGGGGCAGGCTCAGGTTGTTCCTCCTCCGAGTCACGCTCTGCCTGTGATGGCCTTGGCAATGGTGGGGGGCTGTTTGGCCCGGCCCTATGCTGGTCCTGCTGCAGCTGTTTTTGCAAGATCATATTATGTAGCATAGCGCATAGCATGACAATTTGGGTACATGTAGTTGGTGTGTACTGCAAGGCTCCACCAGATGTGTCCAGACAGCGGAACCGTGACTTGAGCAGCCCAAACACACGCTCTATCACATTACGTGTTTGTGCGTGTGCCTCATTATGGCGTTCCTGTTCAGGTGTGTGTGCATTTCTGATGGGTGTCATCAGCCACGGCTCCAGTGCATAACCTGCATCCCCCACTAGGTGTCCGTGTGGGATGTCCCCATTGGCAAATGTCTGGTACAGCTGCGTCAAATGCCAGATGTGGGAATCGTGGTAACTCCCAGGGCAGCCAGCACACACATTCATTATTATGCCCTGGGCATCACACACGACCTGGCAGTTGATGGAGGGGAAGCCCTTGCGGTTAATGTAGGCCCTACCCTGCTCACCTGCTGGTGCTTTGATGCATATCTGCGTGCAGTCTATAGCACCCAGTACCTCAAGGTATTCCGCTATTTGCTGGAAGAGACACATATTGCTGGCCAATACCTCACGGGCATTGGGGAAATATACATGATCACCGACATGTGCTGACATGGCATCCAGGATCTGGTGTAGTACCCTGGAGGCTGATGCCTGTGATATCCCCATCATATCGCCAGTTGGTCTCTGGAAGGTACCTGTTGCTAGTATTCTTAGGCCAACACATACCTTGGTTTCCACTGGGATGGGTTCCCCTCTGTTGGTTCTGTGTGTGAGGCGTGGCCTGCACAGCTCAACAATCTGCTGCAGAAGCTCTCTGTCCACTCTATAGCGCTCTACTATCTCCAACTCATGTAACCCATGGTAGGTGACCCTGGGCCTGTACACTCTTCTCCGTCTCCTCACTGTGGGTTGTCTGGCACCATCTGCATTGTCACCACCCTCAGCAAGTCGCCTATGTCTCATTATGACAGCTATGGCAGCCCCTAACATTTCTGCTCTGAGTGAAGCTTTTTCAGTTTTCACTTCTATTAGCTTACTCCTGTCTTGCAGTGTCTCTTAATGGAAACATCCTGCACTACTGTTTGCAGAGTTTTAAGTGCTGGGCTGGGCTACTATTCTGCCTGTGTAATTGCCTGCTTCTAATTGTTTTCACCTGCTAGCTTCAGCAGTTATCCCTGCTAGCTTCCTATTAATTCTGTTGCTTCCTTTTTCCTCTCTGTTTCCTCAGGGGGGAGCAACTTGCATACTATCTGAAACACGCTCAAAGTGGCTTACACGCACACACACATGCTTACATGGTTAAGAATCTATTTATTTGGGTTTAAACGCGTGTACACCCGCGCAAACACTGTTACATGTCTGCCAACAGCCTCCAACATACTCAGACTGCCTTACACACGCGCACACCCGCGCAAACAGTGTTAAACATCTCCCAACACGCTCCCACATGCTCACAGTGCCTTACACGCTTGCACACTGTCCTACTCACGCTTCATGGCGTGCACACGTGCGCATGCACGGCCAGCAAGAAACTTTGGTGTAGGTAACAGTGTGCACCTTCCATTTCTTGACTTTCCATGACTTATCTAGTGGCACACCTCTTTCCATGATCTGTGCCTGTCATCTGTCATGTTACACTGGCCTCCAATTAACTGCATTTCTTTCTACTATTCCCCCCTGTGATGTCACCTATCTCCTACTCTATTCCTCCCCCTTTTGTATCTCTTACACTACTCAGACTGTGCTCATTTGGTATGTGACTGTGAGATTCAGTATCCAAACCCTCATTTACATGAGATTGCCTACTAATGCTTAGTTACATGTCTTAGACTCAGCTTCCCCCCTTAGCAACCACTACACGGTGGCCATGTTGGTTTTGGTCTGCTGGTCCCTGCATTGTCATTCCATGTATTGCACGAAACCCACATTTGTGGGTTTATAACCTTCTTTTTTATGGTTTTATACAGCGCAGCCCATTTGCGTGGGGCTGCGCTGGGTTTAAACATCGGCGATTGCCAAAAAAAAAAAATTATATTTTTAATATTTTTGCATCGGGTTATCTTGCCAATGGCCACATATTTGGCCATTGGCATGCAGCCTGAATCATATGCAACCTTTTTTTGGAGCTGACATCGCTCCGTTGTGGATTTTGCAGAAATGTACTCAGTTGTCAACTGAGTACATTTCTGCAGCTAAAACGTCTCCTACACGGACTGGTTTCTGCTTCGTGGATCGCTAATATACGTCATTTGCATACCTTTCAGATGCAAGTGAGGTATTTAGCATGTCCACGCCCAGTCCATGTAAGAGACGTTTTAGCTGGTCTCTTACACGGAGTTTAGGGCTTTTCCTGGATCTCGAGGCTTGCATGGAGTGTTGCACGTCTCTTACACTCCGTGCAAGCTTTTGTGAATCCTGCCCAGTATGTAACAAAATCCACCACTGCTATAGTAAGCATATACTAAGTACCCCTGTTTACATGGAAGGAGGTTTGGGATTTGTAAAACTGACTGCTGTTGATGAAAATGTTTGGTTAGTATGTTTAAAACACACTCCAGACCTTCCATTAGAAATGTTGTGCTTGCTAAGTTTAACATTACTCAGTGTCCGATTCTAGCCTACTCCAATACCCAAAGCAACAGTCATGATTATATGCCATGATCCCAGTGAAAACTAGTGATCACTGCATTAATGCACAGTGCCCTTGGACTGGTTGGTATTCAAGAGGCCCCACTCCACCTTTAAGTGATCAGCCTGGCAGCAAGTATAGCCCACCCCATCCTGCGTGTATACACTGTCTGTGATATGGGATCTCTGAAACACCTTTGCATCGAGGGGAAATCAGAAGACTCCACCTCTCCCATCTTTCATAACTTCTGACATTTGTGCCCTTGCTTGCACTAACCTTTAGTGATTGTAAACACTCCCACTCCACCTGCTTACACTAATAGCAACTGGAGTACCATACTTATTTCCTCACTCACACCTACCCAGGCAGGTTATGGTGTCTAAAGTCTGCTCTCTACTTTCCAGACTTTTTCATATGTGACCAATGTTTCCATTCCAGGAATCCTATCTTATCACTGGATGTTTTCCACCTTTCCAGTAGCATGTTAACACTTAGAACTACAACTTCATCAAAAGCATGGCAGTAATTGCACTGTCACCTGCAAATGGTGGGCCAGTGATCAGTTCCCCAAACAGAAGAGCCTGTCCTGAATCTTAGAGAATGGACAACCTGTACATCATCCCCTTGACTGGAGAACAAACATTCTCCAGCATCGGTGTTAGTGTACAGGTAATGCCCAATGAAAAACAAGCCCAGTAGCTCATGCTGCCATATTAAGGTGGTGAGAAAATCGGACAGAAAAATAAACAAGTGGCTACCACGTTTGCACTCACTAAATGCAGTTTCACTGTTTAGGGAGGGTAAAATTAAAAAAAAAAGTGTGTGTGAGAGGGGGCTTCTGTGTGCCATTTTGTGTGTGTGTGTGTGTGTATATGAGAGAGAGAGAGAGAGAGAGAGAGACACACAGACACAGAAAGTGGGATAGGGAATTACAATGCATTTATGCAACATGCAGTCTGTCAACATCCAATCTTAAAAAAAATATATGAAACTGTAATATCACATATTATTGCCTGACCTTAATCATTTCTAATTTGTCTTGTGTGTGTGTGTGTGTGTGTGTGTGTGTGTGTGTGTGTGTGTGTGTGTGTGTGTGTGTGTGTGTGTGTGTGTGTGTGTGTGTGTGTGTGTGTGTGTGTGTGTGTGTGTGTGTGTGTGTGTGTGTGTGTGTGTGTGTGTGTGTGTGTGTGTGTGCGTGTGTTTCTATGTATATATGTAGGAGTCTGTCTGTGCTTCTGAGTGTTTGTGCATGTGTGCATATGCACATGTGTTTTGGGTAGACAATAAATGCTTGCATAGCTTTTATTTTGGATTGTTTAATGAAATTTTGGAAAGTTAGAGGATGCCTGAGGAGTGAAGAAGAAGTGTTTTGGTACCTATCTTTAAGAATAAGGGTGATGTGCAGAGCTGCAGTAACTACAGAGGGATAAAATTGATCAGTCACAGCTTGAAGTTATGGGAAAGAGTAGTGGAACCTAGGTTAAGAAGGGAGGTAATGATTAGTGATCAGCAGTATGATTTCATGCCAGGAAAGAGCACTACAGATGCAATATTTGCTCTGATAGTGTTGTGGGAGAAATACAGAGAAGGTCAGAAGGAGTTGCATTGTGTCTTTGTGGACTTAGAGAAAGCATATGACAGGGTGCCTAGAGAGGAGTTGTGGTATTGTATGAGGAAGTCGGGAGAGGCAGAGAAGTATGTAAGAGTGGTACAGGATATGTATGAGGGTAGTGTGACATTGGTGAGGACTGCAGTGGGAGTGACAGATACGTTTAAGGTGGAGGTAGGATTACATCAATGATCAGCTCTGAGCCCTTTCTTATTTGCAGTGGTGATGGACAGGTTGACAGATGAAATCAGACAGGAGCCCCCATGGACTATGATGTTTGTAGATGACATTGTGATACGTAGTGAGAGTAGAGACCAGGTTGAGGAGACCCTGGAGGGGTGGAGATATGCTTTAGAGAGGAGAGGAATGAAGGTCAGCAGGGCTAAAACAGAATATATGTGTGCAAATGAGAGGGAGGGTAGAGAAATGGTGAGGATGCAGGGAGTAGAGTTGGTAAAGGTGGATGGGTTTAAGTACTTGGGATCAACAGTTCAGAGTAATGGTGAGTGTGGAAGAAAGGTGAAGAAGAGAGTACAGGCAGGGTGGAATGGGTGGAGAAGAGTGTCAGGAGTGATTTGTGACAGACGGGTACCAGTAAGAATGAAAGGGAAGGTCTACAAGAGGGTAGTGAGACCAGCTATGTTATATGGGTTGGAGACGGTGGCATTGACGAAAAGGCAGGAGTCAGAGCTGGATGTGGCAGAGTTAAAGATGTTAAGATTTGCACTGGGTGTGACTAGGATGGACAGGATCAAGAATCAGTATATTAGAGGGTCAGCTCAGATTGGACAGTTTGGAGACAAAGCAAGAGAGGCGAGATAGCATTGGTTTGGATATGTGCTGAGGAGGGATGCTGGGAATATTGGGAAAAGGATGCTAAGGATGGAGCTGCCAGGTAAGAGGAAAAGAGGAAGGCCTAAGGTAAGGTTTATGGATGTGGTGAGAGAGGACATGCAGGCGGTTGGTGTGAAAGAGCATGATCAGAGGACAGGAAGAAATGGAAACAGATGATCCACTGTGGCAACCCCTAACAGGAACAGCTGAAAGAAGATAATGATAGCTTTTATTTTGGATGTAAAATACTTCAAATACTTCCTCTAACAGAAATTACATATGCTACAGCAAGTTTGAAATGTTAGGCAGGGGAACTATCTTACATTTAAAACATACTTACAAAATTATTTAATAATAAAAAAAAGTACAAAACAATTTAACAGATAGCCCATTCTCTAAGTGAATAATGCCCTCTAGGGTGGGCATTATCAGGGAATTAATGCCCTTTTAGGGGAGGTCAGGCCCTCTGCTGCATCATAGCACCTTGGGAGTTCATTAATTCCCTGATAATGCCTACCCTGTTGGATATTATTGCTTGCTTAGCAAACACTGTGGTCCTCTTCCTACTGACCCACATTCTCACGCTTGTTTAAGCTGAAACCACTTACCAGATATCCAAGTTTTGCCAATGAATTGCATGATGATTGTCTTCAGCTCTTCACTGAGTTTCTAATTTAATATGACATATTGAACACTTACACCAATGCTCTTGCCACCTGGACTCTCCTACCACCCTCTATAGCTATGTAGAAACCCATCTCAGGGATATTTCCATTGCACATCCAAACCAACAACACTGACTATGGCGCCGTAGTTAATCCCAGGCTTTTGTGCAGCTTGTAGCTATAACCCTTCACATGACTTTTCTGTGTGTGTCTACTTTAGGTTTTACAAAATTATATAAATTAAAATAGTATTTAATTTATTAATTATAGCTATATATTTTAAGCAATGTTTTACTGAAATGTAGAGAGCTGTGTT
The DNA here is from genome assembly GCF_019279795.1 of Protopterus annectens. Classification (NCBI taxonomy): domain Eukaryota; kingdom Metazoa; phylum Chordata; order Ceratodontiformes; family Protopteridae; genus Protopterus; species Protopterus annectens. The sequence continues at coordinate 426,101,143 of NC_056728.1, forward strand.
TTTCTTGATAATTGTATTTTAATAAGTTTTACTTCTTTTTAAATTTATTTTATATTTGTTTACTGGGGAAGAGCCCCAATCAAGCATGACCAATTATAGGGTAAACTCAGGTTGTTGTAAACAACAAGCCAATGTACAAAAAAGTAGAAAAATTTATGCACAAGTAGCAAAACAAAAATTGGCCCTAATTAGCTTAGATATTGAGGTAGCGATTGATTCTGTAGATTGGAACTACTTGTTTAAAACTTTATAAGTGTTTGTAATTCCTGAACATTTTTTTGGAATTTTAAAAATAATTGTAAAGAGACTTCAAAGCATATGTTAAAACTGGATCTTGCATTTCTAAAGGATTCATTTTAACAAAGGCATAAAGCAAGGCTGTCCTTAGCTCCTCTCCTATTTCCATTAGTTATCAAACCTTTAGCTAATAATATAAGAAACTATGATAAAATTGATGGATTCACAATTAATAAGGATTTTCAATGTAAAATACAACTTTTTGCAGATGATATTTTACTAACTATATGAGATTTAATTTGTTTAATCTAATAAATAGATAAGGGGATGAAATGCTTCAAGAAATATAGCTGCTGAAAATTAATAATAATAAAACAAAACATTTTAAAATGGATTTTTTGTGCTTTCACATTGTACATACCTTTAGATTTATGGAAACTCAGAACAATGTTAAAATTAATTCACTAAAAGGGAAAGGATTAGTATTATGGTCTGACTGCTTTGAAAAAGGAAAAGTTAATTCACCAGAATATTTAATGAAAGATTATAAGATGGATGAAACTGTTTATCATTTCCTATTATCCATCAGTTAGAAATTAAATGAATTTAAAGGTAATATGAGTGAAAAGGAATGAGAAGAGTGTCAGGAGTGATTTGTGACAGACGAGTACCTGTGAGAGTGAAAGGGAAGGTCTACAAAAGGGTAGTGAGACCAGCTATGTTATATGGGTTGGAGACATTGGCTTTGACAAAAAGCAGGAATTTGAGCTGGATGTGGCAGAGTTAAAGATGTTAAGATTTGCACTGGGTGTGACGAGGGTGGACAGGATTAGGAATAAATATATTAGAGGGTCAGCCCAGGTTGGAAGATTTGGAGACAAAGCTAGAGAGGCAAGATTACGTTGGTTTGGATGTGCTGAGGAGGGATGCTGAGTATATTGGGAAAAAGATGCTAAGAATGAAGCTACCAGGTAACAGGAAAAGAGGAAGGCCTAAGATAAGGTTTATGGATGTGGTGAGAGAGGACATGCAGGTGGTTGGTGTGACAGAGCAAGATGCAGAGGACAGGAAGAAATGGAAACAGATGATCCACTATGGAGACCCCTAATGGGAACAGCCGAAAGAAGATGATGATGATGAGTGAAGAGGAACAGAACACTATTCACCCATTATATGAATATATATGAATGCTAAAAATTAATGTAAATTAACCTACAAAGGAAGCATGTCCATGTTATATAAGTTAATTATACATAATAATAACTTTGATGCAAAATTCTGGAACTAGTGGATTGAGTGACTGATCTAATGGTAAGAACAAAACTTTGTTATTTAAGTCAGTTAGTCAAACTTCTTCAAGTTTATACTGAAAAGTTTTTATGTGGCAATATATACAAAGAATGTTTGTTACCCCGTGTAAATTCTCAGAGTTTAGTAAAATGACTTCTTCAGTTTGTTGGTGATGCAGTAAAGATACAAAAGCTGTCTGGGCAAATATGTTTATGAATTGTGATGAATTAGATGTATATTGGGAAAAGATAAGTATGTTTGTTTTAAGGGGATATGGTTTTATAATTGTTCTTTATCTAGATTAGTAATACTAATGAATGCTCCATTTCCATTATCTGTAAAAGCCAAACAACAGAAAATGTTTTAGAGTCTTATGGCAGTAGCTAGAAAAGTTATTAAAAAATTGAAATCAAATTCAGTTCTTACAGTTAAAGAATTTTTAAATTGAACAGCAATGCTATGTAAAACTGAAAAAGAAGTGATTAGAATAAAATCTATAAATTATACTAAGACTTTTGGTTTTGGGGATAGCGTTGAAATGTTGCTATTGAAATATCAAGCCTCTTAATGTATTAATTGTATAAGATTATTCTGATGAGTCGATGTATTCCTATCATTGTATAACATTATGTGATATTGAATTTCTTCCATCCTGGGTATATACTGTATATATGTTAAATCAGTAATATTTGTCTTAAAGAGAAACAAATAATACAATAAATTCAGCATAAGCACTTGAAATGCAAGAAGGGTTGAATATATAACACAGTAAACGTGGCATAACAGTGGAATAGCAAGTAAAAGTTTAGTATCTAACCCAAGTGTAGATAATAAGAAGCTGTGGAGTTAGGAGGGTATGATTGAAACAAGTAGATAATGGTTGGGATTCAGAAATATTTACCAAAATGCAGCTAACAATTGTGCATGATGAATGTCCATGGACACATCATGTGCAATTCAGAGACATGATGAGTATGATAGAAGGAGCCCAATCAACATGGTTGCTTGCAGTGTCTACGAATTGTGGTATAATGGCATAGAAATGATTAACAATATTAACATGATGAGCTGTAATATGTTTTCCAAAGATATAACAAGGATATCTAACAATGAGATTAGCCATTCTATGGACAGGATTTGTTCATGATAACGGCAAGAAATGGCCTTATGAAGAAAGCTGAAAAAAACAGCAAAGCTGGCAGGCAGGTGGCAGCTACTAATCAGTGTAGGATAATTTGGGAGAAACATGTAGGGGTCGACATAATGGAACAAATGTGTCATCAAGTTCAAAGCAAAATACTGGCTAACAAGGCTAAGAGGATGTTGATTGATTCCAATGGACACGGTTAATGTGGAGAGGCTAGGGAAACAGAGACTGGAGAGCAGATCTGCAGTGCTGGTCATACACATTTGGCAGACACTGTAGACATTTAGTCTGCTTCTGTTAACTGATATCCTTAGATATTTGTTTCAGAACTAGAAAAAAGTAACTGATGATGCTGATTAAGCACTGCTGTAAATATTGTAAGTAGATTCTTCAGATATACTCAGCAGATTCTTCAAATAACAAGGCAAAGTAATATTTTTCATGGGTTGTCAGACAAGTAGTTTAATACATGTGTGCAGGTACTGGGGGACAACGCGTTGTCTCACTGTGCTTCTAGTACAGTTAAATGTTTTTAAATGTTTATGACTGCATTTTTAAACGGATGATACTCCATGTACTGTTTTCCTTTTTTCTAATAACTAGGTTAAAAATGGATTTGAGGTGATTGGGAGGGAGTGAACATTTGAGTTGACTTACTTATGGAGCCATATAAGAGCACTTATTGTTTAGACTGATACTGACCTAGGATACTGCAATGGAGTAGTGCCTATCCCTCTCACTATTAGTTCTGAAGACCAGAATCACATTTTGCAGTGATTATTGCAAAACAAGCCATAAATGTTTGATCTGAACAAAAGTGTGATCTAGCAACACAAATACTGTTCAGTGAGTGATTTTATTTTTTTATGTTTACTATCATACTAGTCTAGTGCAAACAAAGTGCAGTATGTGTGGCCTGTGACCATATTCAGTCTTCATTGGCGTGGCTGAGTCTGTTAGTTTGAAATGTGAGTATCACATGATCATATCAGCTGGGCAATATATTCTTAGGTGGATCATTGGCCAGGCACCTTTCCTGCTGCCTGTCACTATTGTGCTTCTTCTCCACATGTCTTTATGTGATTATCATACTAAGGACCACACATTCTTAAAAAAATGAGGAAACATTTTTATTCATATAGACAAATTCCTAGACTTAGCATGAGGAAATGATGATATGCACTGAAACCAAACCAGCAAGGAATATTACTCCACAGTCACTAGACAATTACAAAATGTTACTAAAAGCATTGTTTGCTGCTGTTATGGAACAGAATCACTAGCTCTGTTAATTTATTAAAGGCACAAATACTGGCCTTCATTTATTTTAAAGCCCTAAGCCTGTTGTTTTTTCAGAAAGGCCTCTGTAACAATGGTTTGTCCGCTTTGCCGTTAAGAATGTAACATATTTTGATGTTTCTTTAGGTATTTTAAAAGCTTTCAAATTAATAGTAGTATAACTTCCTTGTCATTCTTAACTTTATTTCATGATTTTCTGGGCAGAGATCAAAATCATCAGCTGTATTGTAAGGTGAACTCTGTACAAGATTAGAAAAACAAGAAACTACATGAGCAGTTATTGGGTAGCAGCAATTTTATTTCTGTCAAAAAATCATCCAAGAACAAACAGGTCATTATTAAATATGAGTTACAGAAAACATCTTCATATTGCTTAGTGGGCTTCAAGATCACTTACTTATAATTTAAAAAAACGAATACAAAACAAAATATGCAAAATTCTCAACTGCCCCTGAGCCTGCAGAACATCACAGATTTTGACTGATATTTTGCCCTGTCTCTCATATATATATATATATATATATATATATATATATATATATATATATATATACATATATTCACATACACACACACATGCACACATATATATATATATATATATATATATATACACATATAGTTTTACTATCATTATTACGAACAACAAATGAATGTAGACTGCTTGTGCGAATATCAGAAGATCATATAAGGAATATGCATAGAGTCAGGACATCGAACACACATACATAAATGAAAAGGTGCAGTCGCCTTTAATAACTTGATCTAAGGGTTAATATAAATCTATGGCATATCCAGTGGAAGTAGTGGAGTGCATTTTAGTATTCTGCATTTGAGGCATAGACTGACTAGTGGTAAGTGTACGGCTGCTGCAACATAGCTCAAAAGTCTACTGCATTGCTTAATATTTATGAATGATACCGTGAGTGTAGTACTTTACATTATGTACTTTTTCTATGTTATTCTTTTTCTTCTATCAATTGTCACTGAATTGTGAAGAATTATGTGAATGTGTGGACAAGTGGGTATAGTAGTACATGCACATGTTGATGTATTTCTGGCATTTATCCTTAAGTGGAATCATTTCTACAGCACAACATTGCATTAATGCACTTCATGGGTGATGGCAATCACATTGTGCATAATTTATGGTGCTATAGTAATGGAAATGAAACAAACAAACAAAAAAAAGTAACGGATCTTGTCCAGTTCCTTACAGTAATGTTACACGTTCAACATTAACATCAAATGCAACACTTCAAACATTTGTTTTAGGATTCTGAGCATGCGCTTATGTGCTTTACGACCTTCCAATTCATTTTTCAAAGCAGGAATTCATATAACCATTTTAACTCCAGGCTCACCATAAGTGGGGATATCCAACCCAACCCAGGCCAAATCCATCCTGTCCAACACAAACTGCTCCAACACAGATGTCAGAACATAACACCCCACTTTCTTCATCCCTGGGCAAATCAACAACAGCAGCAAAACCAACCATCTTTTAATGCTAAATATTAATATTAGAAGTATCACAAATAAAATACCTGAACTCCAGGCCACAATAGCACACTACTCCCCAGACATAGTTGCTTTAACAGAAACCTGGCTAAATAAAAACATAGCTAACTCAGAAGTTCTCCCTACCGGCTACAATATCATTAGACAAGACAGACCACTTCATAAAGGGGTGGAACTGCCTTACTGTACAAGTCCAACTTAACTGTCCGTCAATTACCAAACTCCTACCCCTCCCCCAATAATTGGGACATACTTATCTCATAACTTCAACTTCACCCTAAAAAGGTCATCACCATAATTGTGATGTATATTCCACCTGGTAATACACCTGCTAGCCTTGAAGACTTCTTATCCTGGTGCTCTTCCACATACTCACAAGAAACCCTTATTCTGGGGGACTTCAACCTAGATTGGTTCACCTGTATATCAGAACCACCAAGTAATCTAATAAATCTCCATGGCTACCAGCAGCTAGTCCAAATTCCAACTAGATGTGATAAAAAATCTAAAAGGAATCCATCCTTGACTGGGTCCTAACTAACAATCCCACATTGTACCCCCACACAGGCAGTCTCCCAGACACCTTAAGTGACCACAACATAATATACTTTATACATAGTAGAACAAGCATATGCAAAACCACTAACTATATATCCACTAGAAACACAAAAAAATTATCTCCTGAGGTCCTCAACACTTTACTCTATAACTGTGACTGGACCCCCTAAAAACCCTCCCACTTGACCAGGCTGTAGCATATTTCAACAAAATATTTCTACAACACCTAGACACTTTCGCGCCATTGTGCAAAATCAAGGTTAGAACCTCTACAAACCCCTGGCTCAGTAAAGAAACCAAACAAATCCTCAAGTCCAGAGACACTGCCTAGCTTTACTATTAAAAAAACAAAGAAACACAAAGCCTAACAAAGTACCAAGAACTGCGCAGCCGTGCAAAAAAATGCATTAGGCTGGAAAAAAATCCTACTACACAACATTACAAACTAAATACCAACACAACCCGCAAAAATGTTGGAAAACTGTAAACCAGCTACTAAAATCCACCCAAAAGGCTACCTCCAAACCAACCACCCCTGACACTAAAGTTCCCATCGAAACACAATTCAACTCCAACTTTGTGAACTCAATTCTATCCTTAGTATCACAAGACAGTTCCATCCTCACTATCCCCCCCAACACAAATAACACTAATACAAGCTTTACCCTCAAAACTGTTTCCACCACTTCAATCAAAAGCATGCTCTCCAAACTAAAAACCTCATCAACAGCAGCCGACCTACTCCCCAGCTATTTCTTGAAACTCACAGCAGATGCTATTGCTATCCCAGTCTCCACTCTCATAAACAGATCAGTTGTTGAAAACTATGTGCCCAAACTCTGGAAAATATCCTATGTTACACCCATAAATAAAGGCGGGACCTCCACTGAACTTAATAACTACAGACCCATTGCTTTACTCTCCTCCCTGGCCAAAATTCTAGAAAAATGCATCCATACCCAGATGCTAAACTATCTTCTAGAGAACAACATCCTGTCACCTACTCAGCATGGTTTCAGACCTGCCCATAGTACCACTACAGCCCTCCTCTGCTTCACAGACACAGTAAACTGTCTCAAAAATGAAGGCCTGCAAGTGTCAACTCTTTTTTTGGATATGTCCAAAACATTTGACACAGTCTCACACCAAATCCTGCTAAACAAACTAAACCAGTATCATTTATCAAATTCCACTCTTACCTGGTTCCAAAGCTACTTAACTGACAAGTACCAAGCTGTGAAATGGGAAAATTCTCTCTCTCCTCAGCTGCCCATAACTATAGGAGTCCCACAGGGTTCTATCTTAGGATCACTACTATTCACAGTCTTCACAAATGACCTCCATACCTTCACACAGCATGCATCTATAATTCATTATGCAGATGGCACTACCTTAATCTGTGCTGCACAAAACATTCCCACCCTCCTGCAAACAACTCAACTAGTATTCTCTGACGTTGAAAACTACCTTACCAAAGCCCAGCTTATCCTCAATCCAAAGAAAACTCAGCTTATGATTATAACCGGTTCTAACAAAAACACTAACAGTCAATTCACTATCTACTCCACAAATGCTACTCCAATTGCTCCAGTGGCACAGGCTAAGTTATTGGGAATAACCATAGACTCCCACCTAAAATTTGATAGTCATCTCAACTTAGCTATTAAAAAAGTACATGCCAAACTGGGGTCACTGTACCGTATTAAACCATTTCTTTCCGACAACACAAGATCAGCCATTGCTCGCTCCCAACTTCTATCCACCCTACTCTAGGCATCTCTCATTCTGACTAATCTCAACAAAACTGAACTAAGCAAAATGGAAGCCTGCTATAACAGAATTGCCCACTTTGCTGCAAATTGCTCATATAGAACTCATCACTGTACTGTTTTGAGACAGCTCCACTGGCTTGAACTGCCCAACCTCCTAACCTACAATCAGCTCTGGCTCTGTCATTTGATCTATTACCTCCCCAATAAGTGTCCTGCCCTCAAAAACCTAGTACATCACTCAGCCAAAAGGCCTCTTAGATCATCATGCAAACTACTACTAGAAGTCACCAACAGCTACAATAGCTTTGGAGATGCACTATATAGTAGTTCAGTGGCTAGAAAATGGAACTCTGTCCCCACTAGCATTCCAAACACATCATCCAAAGCCTCCTTTAAAGACCTCATCAGGCAACATCTCAAGCAAAGTTATCAGTGCCATGATTGCTCCCCAGGCTAGTGAAAGTGGATAAGGTATACATACTAAATCTAGAGCACGTGATAATAGTTTTCAATCTTACTCACAAACACTGGCTAATCTACAATGTATGTACTGTACTATGTATGTATTCTACCTATGTTCCAAATTTCAGCTGTACACCGCAACTCTATTAATTACCTTTATTTTTAAAATTAATATTTTTTTTTGTTTGTTCTCTCCACTGTAACTGTTTACGTGCTGCATACCACTGTAAATGCATGTCTCTTGTAATTTGTGTGTATACTGATCATGTCTAAATAACTAAATGTGCCTGTAATTTTTCTTTGTGGAGCTTTTCTCCCTGGGCTTCTGCTGAAAAAGGACCTTTTCGGCTCAATTAGACACCCCCGGTTAACAAATGTAAAATAAAATAAAATAAATATATATATACATATATATATATATATATATATATATATATATATATATATATATATTTATAGATACATATACATATATTGGTCTATGTTAGAAGATCGAACGTCTAAAAGACTGAAAATCAAAATATCTAAAATTCAAAGTATAAAAAACATTTTAATGCAGAGGGAAAACCCCCCTGCACCCATCATATGGGGGGGCAGCACCTCACACACCACCTGCTAATTATATATACAAACTCCAAGACTGCACAATACTGGAGAAAGGGCAAATTCCATTTTGATATTTTGAGTTTTAGATATTTTGATTTTCAGTCTTTTGAGCTTTCGATCTTCTGAAGGGGATCCATATATATATATATATATATATATATATATATATATATATATATATATATATATATATATACACACACATATTTTTTTATTTTCTGATAATTACTGAGTATTATGGTTAGCCAATAATGCCACAATATGCAGTTTCATACAACTCATTCTTTAGAATATGTATAGTATTGCAAAATCTGCTGTTTTACCAAGTTTTAAGGGAATTATGAGTAATATGTAAAAATTGTCCTTGACATGGACTTTTGTTGCCACCCACACCCATTAATTTTGGCTTTGTCCAGCCTTCCTGAGCAAAAATGTGTAAAGTTACCAAAACTGTTTAGTCAACAGCTGCTTATTTTCGAATATGAACTGTTAAATAGTAAGAAATGAAATTAGGTTAATAAAGTGTAAAATGTTCAAATGAAGAGATGACCCAGTGAAGATGGCTGTAATAGTTATTAGGTAGCATCCTGCAAACAGTTTTGGGTACAAAAAGAAAGTAACAAAGAAGATTATATAGTATTACAGGCACGTAATAAAAAGGAATATTTGTATTTTCTTAAATAACTTGCCTTCAGTACATAGCATTACTGCTACAATTGTGTGCTTGAAATAAACTATCCCCTGGATTCAGCAAGCCCTGCACGGTGTGCAGGACTAGTGCAGGAGCTCCAGCAAACAATATGTCTGCCGTGCGATCCAGGAATAAGCTGTAGGGACGTGCACGAGTGCTCCTGCACTAGTCCTGCATGGACTCAGCCCCTGTATGCAAACTACCCCATTTTCAGGAGAAATCCATGCAAATGAGGTCAATTTGCAATCCAGGAAGCTGGAAACCAGCCATGTAGTACTAGTGTAATCTGTAGAAATGTACTCCACCAGTAACGGAGTACATTTCTGCAAACTATAAAACAGAGCCATGACAGCTCCAAATAAAGGGTGGATATTATGTAGAAAGCATACTAATGGCCAAATATAAGGCCATTGGCATGGAAAACAGTTGCAAAAATAAAAAAATCAACTTTTATTTTTTTTTTTTAGCTGATCTCAGCCGTTTAAGTGTAGGGCAGCAGCATGCAAATGGGTTCAAGTGAAAAATAAGGAAAATAACCTAAAATAAGCATTCTAACCAAAATCACTATTTGCCATTATACTCAATGGCAGGCAGAAGACAACATGGCCAGTGAATAGTGGTTGCTAAGGGGGAGGCTCAGTGTGGGACATGTAACTATGCATCAGTAGGCAATCCTATGCAAATGAGGGAATGATACTGAATCCCAGATTTCCCCTGCATGCTAGTCAGCACCCAACAGTGTAAGAGCAGGAACAGTTTGGTGTAAGCCTAGGAGTTAGCTGACATCATAGGAGATGTGTCAGGCATACTGTTAGTGGATTGGAACCCTGTGGCTCAGGTTTGCCCTTAGCTTAGCAGAGCTAAGCAAGGGGGTGTGTGTGAGGCTGCCTAGCACTCTTTACATTGCCTAAGCGGGTGTGCGCACATAAAAAAAAGTAAACCAGGAAATAGCAGCTCTGTGCACATTTCAGCACTGTGTTTAAACAGGAAGGCAATGGGAAGGGAAAGCAGCAGTAGGAAGGTAATCTAGGAGAACTAGCATAGCTGGCAGGTGAAATGTATCAGAATCAGCTACACAGGCAGCAGACCAGCCCAGCCCAGAACACTACTATAAACTATGCAAACACCTTTCTCTCTGTTTTTTCCCATACTCTACACCACTGGTGTATACAAGCGGGAAACTTTTAATAAACAAAAACAACAAAATGATAGGGGCTGCAGCAGCTATCAGACATCAACATGTGGAAGAGGCAAAGGGTGGTGAGAATGTGAATGCTGTCGACCAACCCACAGTGAGGCAATGGAGAAGGATGTACAGATCCAGGGCAACCTACCAGGGGCTACAAGAGCTGGAGACAGTGGAGCGCTATAGGGTGGAAAGGGACCTCCAACAGCAAATTGTTGGGCTGTGCCGGCCACATCTGACACACAAAACTAACAGAGGGGAACCCATCCCAGTGCATACCAAGGTATGTGTAGGACTAGGAATGCTAGCCACAGGTACCTCCCAAAGCACAACTGGGGATACCATGGGGATCTCACAGACATCAGCATCCAGAATATTCTACCAGTTCCTGGATGCCATGTCAGCACATGCCAGTGAGCATATATATTTCCTCAACACCTGTGAGGTGTTGGCCAGCAATATGCACCTCTTCCACCAAATAGCAGAATACCCCAGGGTAGTGGGTGCTATAGAGTGCACGCACATATGCATCAAAGTACCACCCAGTGATCGAGGTAGGGTCTACATCAACCGCAAGGGCTTCCCCTCCATCAACTGCCAGGTCGTGTGCAATGCCCAGGGCATTATAATGAATGTGTGTGCTGGCTGCCCTGGAAGCTATCATGATTCCCACATCTGGCATCTGACGCAGCTGTACCAGAGATTTGCCAATGGGGACATCCCTTACGGTCACCTAGTGGGGGATGCTGGTTACGCACTGGACCCGTGGCTAATGACACCCATCAGAAATGCACATACACCCGAACACGAATGCCATAATGAGGCACACGCACAGACCAGAATTATAATAGAGTGTGTGTTTGGGATGCTCAAGTCACGGTTCCAGTGCCTGGATACATCCAGTGGAGCCTTGCAGTACTCACCAGCTACATGTACTCAAATTGTTATGGTATGTGCCATGCTACACAATATGATCCTGTGGAAACAGCTGCAGCAGGAACAGCACGGGGCAAGGCACCACAGCCCCCCTCACTAATGCCAAGGCCTGCACAGGCACAGAGTGACTCAGAGAAGGAAAAACCTGAGTCTACCACAGTAGGCAGATGGAGGTGTGCCCAGTATGCTCTGGCCTTGGCAAAGAGGCAACGCATAGAACATACACTGACACCAAGGAATGACACCTCTCTTTGACTCGCACATACAGTAAAAGGGATGCCAAACATGACACTACCTGTGCTCACCCATGTATAGGAAGTGTACTATGTGCATCCGACATAGGCAGCCCTCCAGCACCAACGTCAGTACTGGCACACCCACAAGGTAAGTCACTCTCCTTACCAATTGCTGAATGGAGTAGTATGTGTTGTTACTTGTATTTATGGTATGGATGTGAGCATGCAAGGGAATCTGGTGGCTGAATGGTATGCCAGCAGATAGTAGACACCTATAGTGGCAGCATGACATCTGTAACAAATACTGGTGTCACCATAATAGCCAGTACTACACATGGTGACAAAACCCACAGCAGGAAATATGCTGAGCCACATGTGTGTCCAAATGACACACACGTGCCAGTCAGGGAGGTTCACATACCCAACAGCAGTCTCAGCCAGCAGGACAGGTGTAGACAAACACAAACAAAGGCTGTGCCAAGGCCTCTGAATGATGGCTATGGGTAACGCCCCCCCAGGCCTACACAGACAGACTACATCAGGTCAGGCAGTGGGATGTTAGTTCTGAAGGGTAAGAAGTCAGAAACTGGTATGTAGGTCAATCAAACCTAAGACCTGTAGTACAGTGATATGCCTCTAGTCAGCATGATAGGTTAGCATACAGAATGTAATGGAGTTCCTGATATACCAGTACAGGCATAGCAAATGTGTACAAGTGTCAGGCGTGCCCCTCCCCCAATCCTATGTAGAAATGTATAATAGTTAGGTGTGCCCCCCCAATCCTATGTAGAAATGTAGTAACAGTCTGGTGTGCCCCCTAATCCGATGTAGACACGTTGTAACAGCCAGGTGTGCCCCCCATTCCTATGTAGAAATGTAGAAGCAGTCAGGTATGCCCCCCCAATTATATGTAGAAATGTAGGAACAGTCAGGTGTGCCCCCCCAAATCCTATGTAGAAATGTAGAAACAGTCAGGTGCCCCCCCAATCCTGTGTAGAAATGTAGAAACAGTCAGATGTGCCCCCCCAATCCCATTTAGGAAATGTAGTCTCACTCTGGTGTGCTCCCCCCCAATCCGATGTAGACATGTAGTAACATGTATGTGTAGGTATAATACCAGTGGAGCACAGATGACCAGAGGTGGCCAAGGTAGAAGGATAGATTGTAGGATTTGTACAATATGCAGGTATGTGTGTGTTAGGTTGGTGTGTGTTACATATTGTGTGAGAGTGGTCAGTATGTATGCATGTTGAGGTGTGACCTGTTAGCCATTGCCCACTACTGCCGATGACAGGGTCAAGTCCTCACAACTGCAGTGCCAAACACAATTCCCCCCAGTATAACATATGCTAGCAGTAAGCCGTTGTAAATGTATGGTGGTAATATGTGTCACCATCTGAAAGAGTGACATGGCATGGCTGTTGGGCAAGATATACAAGCAGTACACAGGGGAAAGTACCCCAGACATAGAGTATACAATTTGTAACTGTGAAATGGACACACCCATGGAATTGTACATACAGGTATGCATCACATTATCTGGGCCTGTAGTAGGGAATACTGGTGTCGTCTGCCTGAACACTTGCAGATCACAAAGCTGATAGGACTGATGTATTGGGAAACAGCTGATGTACCTGCACATGCCAGCATAACTGGAATGCCCAATGCATATCTGTGAGCCAGATGCATAAAGTGTCCATAGCACACATGCACCCAGCTCAACCAACCACCACCCACAGGTACCTCTCTGGTTGTATCCCTGCTGTTGGGAATGTGTACAATATGACCCCCACCTGTATATGGCAATAGCAAAAGAATGCAGCATGCAGTGCAGGTGTCCCATGCAGGTGTGTCCCTGGCTGTAGGTAGCACCCTACCAGCATCCACACCACCTGATCAATACTGATAGACAGTATTGGCATGAACACGTAGCACACTTACTCTGAAGCTGAAATGCAAACAAACACCAATCACAACCAAAGTGTCACATAGCTCACAACACCAGTGTGCCACCCAGCAACAGCCCCTAAGGCAAGACAACGTAACTAACACTTTAGTCATAGGTGAGTCTATTGTCAGACACACTGATGTCCTACTCACCAGGCTGAACAAGGAAAAAATTACAGTCAGCTGCCTGTCTGGTGCCAGGATCCGCCACATAACGCATGCACTCAAAGTCACTCCACAACAAGTACAAATATGACTCTGTCATTGTCCATGCTGGAGTGAATGACTTGAGATGTACCTCCCTGGACTACATGAAAAGAGACACGGAAGAGCTCTCGGATCATGTGGCCCAGGCAGGTATGACCCTAGCCCTGAGTAGCATCCTGCCTTCACCCAGAATGATACCACAATATAAGGACAAAATGATTGACTTCAATTGGCTAAGCTTCTGGTGTCATTCAAAGGGGATCCAGTATCTGTCTGCCTGGGACGACATGATCGACAGACCACGATGCTTTACCAGAGATGGTCTGCACCTGTCGCCCCTGGGATTCAGGTTACTGGCTAAGGCTCTTGCCACCCCTATAGTGCCTTTTTAGGCAAAGTTCAAAGGACAACACCACCACCGTAACAGGTACAAGCATGCAAATTCTGAAGGTAATGCTACTCAATGCTAGAAGTCTAAACCTCAAAATGCACTCTCTCGAGGCACTCCTAAAAATGGAGAACATTGATATCTGTGCAGTAACTGAAACCTGGTTCAAGGCTCCAGAGAGCACCCCTGCAATACCAAGCTAAAACTCTTACCACACCTTTTGGCCACCAAACCAGGACCAAAACACTAAAGGTGGAGGAGTGTCCATATTCACCAAGGATATTCACACCACCTGGCTAGTTGCCCAACACAATGCATCTGAAATTCTCCCAGTGCAATTAACACTAGGTAACACTGCAATCCAAATTGTAGCTTGCTACAGATCCCCCACCATGCCCCAAGATTCTCACTACACCTTTCTAAACATACTGGAAAATATTAAGATACAACCAAACACCCTAATACTGGGTGATTTCAACTACCCTGCCATTACCTAGGAAAACTACTCATGTATGAACACCTTTGCCCAATGGTACTTGGAATTCATAAATGCCAATGCCCTTGATCAACTAATTCATAGTCCCACCAGGGGCTCCAAAATCCTAGACCTGGTCATTACCAACATGGGAAATTGATGCTCCACACCTATGGTCACCCTCTCGTTGGTCAGGTCTGACCATAAGCTAATCACCCTTAACATCCACATCCCACCCTCACCCCCAGTAAGGAAACCTCCATAAAGACTTTTCCAAAGCCAACTTCATGCTACTCAAGTCAGAAGTGACAAACTTCATGACCCCCATGCAGACGGGAACTGTAAGTTTGACTGTTGAATCCCACACTAAGGCACTGTACGAGCACATCCACTCATGCATGAATCATGCCATCCCAAATAGAACTAAGATGCTCTCCTCCAAAAAAAGAAGCCAATCTGGTGGTCCCCTGCCATAAAAAACTTTACAACAAAAGAAAAAACTGTTGCAGAAAAGAAGAAAATCCCAGGATGCAAAAAACTCCCTTACCAGCCTCAGTAAGAAGCTGAGATGCCTCATAAAATCCTCCAAAGCTATTTATGAAAATTAAATTGCCAAAGATTCCAAAGACAACGACAAGGCATTCTATAACTATGTTAAGAATCTAAATGGCAATGCTCAGATCTGCTCTGAGCTACAACAGAATGGCATTAAACATACTGATCCCAAGGATATACAAATTAATTCAGTGCCAACATCACCCCCCTCTCACCCCCTAAACGGCCCATCTCAATACCGGAAGATTGCAAAATTCTGGTAATAATGGCCACACAGGTAAAAAATGCACTCTCCAAAACTAAGAATACAGCATCCATGGGACCAGATGACATCCCGGGCTGTGTATTACATGAACTACAAAATGAACTGGCACCTCACCTAAGAGTCATGTTTAATCATAGCCTCACCTCAGGCTTCATGCCCACTGAGTGGTGCACAGCTACAGTTATCCCACTCCACAAGGGTGGATCCACCCTGGATCCCGGGAACTACCGCCCCATCAGTCCGATGAGCCTGATCTGCAAGGCCATGGAACATATTATCATGGAACTTATAAACAAAGACATTGGCAACCTTCAACCACTGGACCCCACCCAGTTTGGGTTTGTGAAGGGCCGATCTTGTCTCCTGAACCTGATTAACTTCTTCGAATCAGTCTCCAGAGCCGTGGATGAAGGTAAGGTGGTCCACTCAGCCTATCTGGACCTCACCAAGGCTTTTGACACCATCCCCAACTCTGGAATTACTAAGCTGGGCATTAATCCCTACATCACTCAATGGGTTGCCAACTGACCTACTGACAGAACCCACACTGTAAAAGTAACCAACTCCAAATCCAGCTCCAGACAAGTGATAAGTGCAGTACCTCAGAATTCAGTCCTGGGACCGCTGTTGTTTGGCATCTACTTCTCTAAAGTACAGGCCAACACTAAGGGACTCTGGCTAACAAAGTTCGCAGATGATTGCAAACTTGGAGCCATTGTTGAATCCCCAAATGATGTGGACACTCTACAAAAGGGCCTTATCAAAACAGATGCTTGGTGCCAGAGCCATGGGCTCAAGCTCAATGCCAAGAAATGTATAGTTATCCCCTTTGGGAAAAGACATGTACCCGTGAATTACCACATAGGTGGCAGTACACTAAACACCGAAAGTGTGATAAGAGACTTAGGGACACAGGTAGACAGTGGTTTCACCTTCGATAACCACATCACCACAATAGTCAGGAAATACTTCTATGTGTGCACCTCATCATTAAGGACTTTTCATCCAGAAAAAAAGGAGGTCATTGCCCCACTGTACTCATCCCTCATTAGACCCATTATAGAATACAATGCCCAGTTTGGTATGTACCTCTCAAGACATCTGCAACAACTAGAAAGGCTGCATAAATACCTCACTAAAGAACACAGGCCTAAAGCAGATGCCCTACACTGACTGCCTTAAAAAACTCCAGCTATACTCCGTCATATATCATCCACTCAGAGGCGATCTCTGCTTAACATACAAGGCCATGTCAAACCCATAGCTGTTGGACATGCTACACTTAAAGAAATCCCAATCCATCAGAGCCACACATTCCAGGGATCTAAACCTTGTCATCACAATAAACAAAACATGCTGAAGGGATAGGTTCCTGACCCAGAGACTCCCCAGACTCTGGAATAGACTGCCCATACATGTCAAGCAGAGCGCCTCTTTGGCCTTCTTCAAAAGGAACCTTGACGATTGGATGGGAGAAAGGAAATTCACCCCGTGGATCACATCAGTCACCCTGCTAGACAGGGGTCCAGGGAAGTAAATAGTGTGGGAAGAAATAGCCAGGGAATTGTTATGGCTAGGCTTGTATAGGCCCTAGGGTCGATAGCCTAGTACCAACCTATGAACCTATGAACCTATGTCACCCCAGGGGAATATACCGTATGGTGGTCTGGGACTGTAGGACTGACAGAATGCAACGGCCTGACACAGCTGACCCGCATCACCACCAAATGGCCAACAGGCCTCTGCCAAAGGCTTGTGTCTCACACGTACTGCCAATGTAAGGTATGTCATGGACACCCAAATAACAACATAACACACTCCACATAAGACATATGCAAGGCCATGTGGACAAACCACAGTAACATGTTCACCATGTCCCACGGCATGAACTGTGGACCAACACCAAACCACAGCTGTGATGAGGTGATAACCTTAGGGAAAGTATCAGAGAATGAATGCATAATGTATGGAAGAGGATAAAATAATCGGGGGGGGTGGGAGCATGGGCAGCAAGGAATGTGAAAGTTCCGGCACACAGCTGTGTGCACACACTATGCTTGGCTGCAAACACATAAATGGGTGGCTACAAACCTGCCCGTACACCACAATAGGGGTAATGTCCTGACTTATGACCCCTGCTTCTATGTAACCTGTGTAAATCTGTACAGCTGTGAGGTATTGCCACAGCAAGATAAGGCCATACTGTCATGTCAATGGATGTACAAGTATGGGATCTTCTGCCACCACTGCACCAAGGTGCTGAGCTCGATACATAGACCCAGCAGCGTGTCTTCAGCTCCCCCTCCAGAATGGCATAACTTTCCATGAATATGTAGATGTTTGCCCACAATAGCGGACACAGCTGCATTCACCCTTGTTCCCCAGGACATCACTGTGAGCAATATTGCCCACCTGACAGTAACTGAGCACATTAAACATCACAGTGTATAACAGTACACATGTCTGAATATCTCTGCTAACACCAGTACCATGCAGCTGAAGCAGCACAGACACAATTACCTACAGTACCCACTATCCCTTGCCCAGTTTGACCCCATATTGCCAAATGATCTACAGATACGCTGCAGAAACAGTTTGCTACCTGTAGGTGTACAACACAAAGGTCTGCACTGGAGTACAAACTACCTGGAATTGATCCACACATTCAGTACAGAAGGGCATACTGGGCATGCTCACACACACAGAGAAATGAAGGCAACGTCAGACAACAACATACTGAAAGATCATACTGGACATGCTCACACACTTAAACAAATGAAGCCCATGTCTGCAAACAACAGTGGACCATACATATCTAACAGTTGCAGATGTTAGTGCATACACTCCTCAGTATGCACCAGTCATGCTTTGCAGACATATTGGATAGGAATACAGACATATAGCCAAGGGCAACACACTATAATATGCCAAAAGTAAACATACATAGATGTGTGGAAGTGAGTGACTGTGACATGGAGCCATCCATCATGAGGCCTGTCCCACCCAGCACACAGTCAAATGGCTACAACCACATGATGTGTAATTGTCACTCACTGTAGAAAGTAGCCACTGGTATCCGTCAGCATTACAGACTATGTGGTGCGAGTGCTAGCTGTGCAACATGACTGTAAAAGGCAGTAGTCATCTAGCAGCTGTATACCTGTACCTGCGGAATATAACCCTTAATCCCCATAGCCCTACTATGACAAGCCTGCTGATGTCATCCACTTTGAAATACACCTTTGGGAATGGAGTAGCCCAGTAATCTCTGTGGTGCGTCCCATGACTGTGTAATGCTGTAGTGTGATAAACTAGTTAGGTAGGAGTTTCCAATCCCAGATATGGCTACTGTGTGTGTGTGTGTGTGTGTGTGTGTGTGTGTGTGTGTGTGTGTGTTTGTATGTGTGTGTCTCTGTTTGCATAGGGAGCAATGCTTTTTAGGCTAGTCACACTTATTACAATTCAAATGCCCTACTTTGGCAAGGTGGCTGATGTCATTCACTGTGAAATACACCTTTGCGAAAAGTGTAGCCCAGTAATTTCTGTGGTGCATCCTATAACTGTGTAATGCTGTAGTGTGGTAAGCTAGTTAGGTGGGAGTTCTAATCCCAGATATGGCAACTTTGTTTGTGTGTGTATGTCTCTGTCTATGTAGGGAGCAATGCTTTTTAGGCTACTCACACTCACTACAATTCAAATGCCCAGCTTTGGCAAGGCTGCTGACACCAGGGAATACATGTATCATGCTATCAATGTAGGTGGGAGGCTCAACCTGCTTTTACCTGTTCCCAGCACATGAGGCCAGGACAGGCACATCTGATTATAACAATCTAGTACACAACATGGGCCAGACACCCCAGGTACAGTTCCACATGTCACTGTACATGCATGTGGGATGTGTGCACATCCCAGACCATGTCCATGTCATGGACTCATGAATACATACATGGCAAGCATTGAACAGCAATGGCCACACACAATAGTTACACAGGTGATCGGATGGTGAATACAATACCCACCCGTGTGGGCCAATCCAGACACTACACCCCTTAGCCACAGTGCAGACCATTGTCATGTGGCCAGATGCCAAGGTATACCCTTCAACTAGCCTTGTATAGCCTTCTGGCACAGTCAACCACTACTCACCCGTGGAGCAATGCCCGCATGCATGCCAGTACTGGCACCCTGTGTCCATGTATGGTGTATGATGCTTTTGACTACATTCACACTCACTACAATGCCCATTAGCATACTGAAGCATGCTGTCTGATGTCAGACACCTCCACCTACCCTTTGCCCATATAACCTCCAGATAACCCCTGTGGTACATGTAATATCTGCACAGTACTGTATTGTGGCAAACTAACTAGTGAGGAAGTATATTCCTGAGCCTGCCAAATGTGCCAATGTATGTGAGTCCCTGAAAGAGTGTGGCTGTGTTGACACTGACACCTGTTCATGTGGACAGGCACGTGTACTACACCTACCATATCGCTACCATACCACTGTAGCAGATATCATTCACCATCGCATATACCTTTGGAGAGCTCCTCAACATGTAAGCTATTTAGGGCATCCAATAACTCCATAGACATGTGATCAGGAGTTTGATACCCTGTGCTGATAAGTGTGTGACACAAACATGCTTAGGTTTTACTCTCCCACCCCTCCCTGACTTATCCTTGCCTCTGTCTTCCTCTCTCACTCCCTCTCTGGTGGATGTGGAGAACTATACCTGCTTTGCTTAGGCAGCAGCATGTGTTTTGTAAGTGATGCTCATGATCAGCTGATGGCCTCTGCATGATTTGCAGCCCTCCTCTAGCTGATTGCATGTGGAACAGCTGTGTTAACATTCCCATAGCCAATTGCATGGAAACACACTCCAATATCTATGAACATCATGTTGTTGTTGGGCCTTTTCAATTCACTGTGAGCAGGACCCAGATCTGGTGTTTCACAAACAGCATCAGAGATGGAGTGGGGATTTACCTCTAACAACATACACTGTGGAAACAGGCCAATGCACAGGAGGGGGATGTGCCTGACATGACTACAGAATGTAAGTGTTGCTATTGTACATTTTGAGTAATGTTGGTTTAATAGGGCGTGTGTGGATATGGCTGGTCTACATGTTTTAATACCTGTCAGGACAGTGCTATGTGTCTGAGGAAACCCCCATCTGTAGGGTCATCTGCAGACTGGGCAGTGTGTGGTGCCTTTCTTTTGTTGTGTTACTCACAGAGCACCTATCTGTGAACTGCAGAATTGTAGTGT
Source organism: Protopterus annectens (assembly GCF_019279795.1). Lineage (NCBI taxonomy): Eukaryota > Metazoa > Chordata > Ceratodontiformes > Protopteridae > Protopterus > Protopterus annectens. The sequence continues at coordinate 426,122,195 of NC_056728.1, forward strand.
GAGGATTGCAGTCAGAACATGGGGACAGCCAAGAGAATTACTGACTTCATATCCCTCATAGGACATATGTCACAACAAACCCTGTTACAGCAGTAAATGTATGAGGTTATCACAGCAACATGTCAATACTGGCCCTGTGTTTGTGTCTCCAACCACAACTTTGTCAACCTTTGTACATATGTCATGCAGTAAGAGGTGTATATATGCTGTACACCATAATCTATTGACATCATATCTGATAGCAAGCTAGTGAGATATCAGACTGCTACACATCTTATGTATACTAGGGGTTATATTTAAGGACATAACCTGGGCATTCTGTGGTTGTGTGTACAGTACTGAGGTCTGTCTACGTATGGTGAACGTTGACAGTGTGTGTAGTGTGAATATGTACCTTGGCCTGTGTACAGACTGTGGAAGATGTCATTGTTCTTGGTCCTGTTCTATCTAATGTTACATGCTGCTCCACTGTATGTTACCACATTGGCTTACATGTTTGTAGGGCCAAACACACACATGTCCCATACCACAGACAGGCATTGGACCACACTGTGTAGTGGCCCAGTATATGCAGGGTTAGTGTGTGAGTGACACATACAAGGATGGTGTTGATCATAGGTTCATAGGTTCATAGGTTCATACTAGGCTATCTGCCCTAGGGCATTTATAAGCCTAGCCAGAATGTGTTTGGCTTTCACCACCCATTTTAAATTTATTTTGCTATGCCCTTTTTCGATGTTAGTATACTGTGCCTCTGTCTAACAGTGACACAGAAGTGATACCCGTGGTATACCTACGATCTCCCATCCACTCATCAAGATTCCTCTTGAAGAGAGTCAATGAGGGACTCTGCCTAACCTGGACTGGGATTTTATTCCAGAGTGAAGGGAGCCTCTGGGTTATGAATCTGTCCCTCCAGCATGTCCTATTTATTTCAGTGCTGAGGTTCAAGTCTCTTGAGCTCGTAGCTCGATGGGATTTGGATTTCCTGAGGTGCAGCATGTCCATTAATTCTGGGCTGGACATGGCTTTATAAGTACTGCACAGATTACCTCTGAACAGGCGGTATGCCACTGAGTAGAGCTGGAGTTTCTTTAACCGGGCAGCATATGGCATCTGTTTGAGCCCTTTGATCCTCTTGGTGAGGTACTTTTGGGGTCTTTCCAGTTGCTGCAGGTGTCTGGTAAGGTACATCCCAAAAGGGGCATTGTACTCAATTATGGGCCTGATGAGGGATGAGTAAAGAGGCACGATGACCTCCCCTGATCTAGATGTGAATCCCTTCATGATTAGGTGGGCTATATAAAATGTTTTTCTAACCACTTTGGCCACGTGGTTGTCAAATGAGAGATTGCTATCAACTTGGGTCCCCAGGTCCCTAATTGATTCTTCAGTACTTAATGGATTACCACCTATGTGGTAATTTGTGGGCACTTTGTTTTTGCCAAAGGGGATGACTATACACTTTTTGGCATTTAGCTTGAGGCCATGGCTCTGGCACCAGTTGTCTGTTTCTATGAGGCCCTTTTGGAGGATGCTTGTGTCAGCTGGAGAGTCGATTATGGCGCCCAGTTTGCAGTCATCTGCGAACTTGGTCAGCCACAGTCCTTCCGTATTGACCTGTACCTCCGAGAAATATATACCGAACAAGAGAGGTCCCGGGACTGAGCCTTGTGGGACACCACTTGTAACTGGTTTGGAGTCTGACATGGCTCCAGCAATTCTAACCATGTGGGTTCTGTCCTTGAGTCAGTTTGCAATCCATCTAGTGACATAGGGGTTTATATTTAAGCTGGTGAGCTTATCTATAATGCCCAAGTGGGGTATTGTATTGAAGGTTTTTGCGAGGTCCAGGTAGGCTGTGTGGACCACCTTCTCCTTGTCAATGGCCTTGGTGACTGTTTCAAAGAAATCAACCAGGTTTAAGAGGCAGGATCTGCCCTTAACAAAGCCAAACTGGGTAGGATCCAGTGTCTGTACGTCCCCAATATCTTTATTTATGAGGTCCATGATGATCCTTTCCATAGCTTTGCAGACCAAGCTAGTCAGGCTTATGGGGCGATAGTTTCCAGGATCCGTTGAGGCACCACCTTTATGGAGAGGGACCACTGTTGCTGTACGCCACTCTTTGGGCACATATCCTGTAGTAAGGCTGAGATTGAACAGTAGTTTTATGTTTGGGTTTAGCTCTTCTTGGAGTTCATGTAGGACGCAGCCCGGGACACCGTCTGGTCCCATTGATGCTGTGTTTTTTTGCTTTGGAGAGGGCGGCTCTTACCTGAGCATCTGAGATGTCAGGGGGGCAGCACTCTGCTGGGATAAATATTTTGGTGGGGGGGGAGGAGTTTGCGCTGAACCTGTCAGCTAGGATGTTGGCAATGTCTGTGGGTTCAGTGTATTTTTTGTGATTTTGGACTAATTCTGAGCATATCTGGGAATTACCACCCAGGTTCCTAACATAACTAAAGAAAGCCTTGTGATTATCCTTAGTGTCCTGTGCAATTTTTCTCCCGAATCTGGCCTTAGACAATTTTATGAGTGCCCATAGTTTTTTGCTAATACTGATCAGATAGTCCATATACTGTAATATTACGCTAGCTTACCATATGTGGCTGTGTTCACATTGGTTGTGGTTATGCACTTTCACACAGATGTCTGTTACTCTGTGCTGTAACATTCCTGTAGAACCTGCTATATATGCAGGTACATGTGTATTCCCCCATAAGAAATGTAGGCCAGTGTTGCAGCAGTCTGCCTGTAGCCTACACAGTGCTTTGTTACATGCCTAGCAGCTTAGTGTACTTACCCAGTGAGATGTGATGTTCAGATACTTGCAAGATGTACTGCTGCCGGGCTGCCATAACAGTCATGTATGTCAGACAGAGCAGTGGGATGCTGTACAGATGTATGTCAATATCTAGTGGCTAGTATGTGGCCATGGCACCTTTGGACCAGCGGTCATCATGTGTCAGGACAGACAGGGGTGTGTGAATGCATAACCTATGGGGAAAGTGTATATCAGTAGTTATGTGTTATACCCATTAACATGGCCGTTAACATCTACAGTGTCAGGCTTGGTCCACATGTCTTGCCCTAACGAGTTCTGTGTATACCTCTGGACTGTCCAGAGTGTGTCAGACTGTCCACATATATTGGCCAATATCTCTGCTGTAGTCCACAGGAGCATTACGTGCTAGCAGTGGTACTGTACTATGATGTCCTTAGGATGTCTGTCAGTAGCCAATGGTGCACATCTTAAAAGCAGATGTGACTTCCCACACACACCATGTCTACGCTGCCTTAAGGTATCTGGATGTACATTACCATACAATCCACCTTTGGTACATGCAGGCCTACCGCCTCCTGCCATACCGACTGTTCTGTTTGTCAGTGTGCATGTGATGGTGTCAGTTATGCCTTGTTATGTAAGAGTTACATCCCATTGTGTCAACTGAAGTCTTTACCCCCTAGGGATTGTGTACAGAGTGTAGATAGAGGCTGCTGAACTATACATCTTCATTACTTACTGTTGATTGTTTGGTATCCTGTGGCCCAGTCTGTCTTTACTATTGTACTACTTGAAGGCCTTGGCCTGGACAGCAACATTTGTAAACCTATCCAGACTATTGTATTAGTATAACTGTTTCACAGTTGCATTACTCTGTTTATATCGATGTCAGTGTCTGAACAGCTATATGACATGGCATATACATCTGTAATAGTACACAAATAAAGCTTTCCCATTTATGCAAACCTGTGTGTGGTGTTATATCCTTTGACCTCTCTGTGGGTATATGTTGCAGGCAATGATTGTCATTTGTATGGGTGGCTCATATAGTGTCCACTTGTTAAGGTGGTAACTGTAGGCATAGCGGCTGTTCCATATTGTGTGCACCTTTTACATATGTATCTTACTATACATATCTCTGAGTGTATATGTGTAGTTACACACATATATATATGTATATATATATATATATATATATATATATATATATATATATATATATATATATATATGTGTGTATACATATATATATATATATATATATATATATATATATATATATATATATATATGTGTGTGTTTGTGTGTGTATATATCTGTATCTGCATATATGTGTCTGTGTATCTGTATCCTATGGATGTTGATAGCTTCCACAATGTACATTCCTTATGGGAGTCAGACTGTACTGCATGATATGTTACTGATACCAGACTGACATCATACAGGTGGGATGGAGTACTGTTAACATCTTGTGCCCATGTTGTGTCAGGTCCTGGTTATGGGATCTGCAACAGCTGGTAGTGCATTGCAGGGCAGACGTGTTTGTCTGTGGGGGGTATACCTATTCGTACAAGACGTATGTTGATTGGGGCCTTTCAATCCCATTAATGGTGCATATAGACATATATATTTTTGTTATGTTCCCATTGTTATCTACAGATGTATGTCCGTATATACCTATATAGATATATATATCTGCTAACATATATATAACTTGCTGTATATATATATATATATATATATATATATATATATATATATATATATATATATATAGATGTATGGATTTGTATGTGTATATGTTTATAATATATATATATATATATATATATAGATGTATGGATTTGTATGTGTATATGTTTATATAATATATATATATATATATATATATATATATATATATATAGATATGTGTGTGTATGTGCATATTTCTATATTATATCTATATCTACATATATAGATATGTTTTATCTATTTAAATATTATTATATATACACACAAATATACATCTACATATTGGAATACATTCCCTGTACTGTTGAATGACTGGGCTGGATGATATGTTTGTGAAAAAATCAGGGTTATGTATATCTGACATGGCTAGTTATGGTGGGCAGGGTCCTGGATTCAAGCCTTGTATAGGCTGTTTATTTTGTTGCTGGGCAGAACAAGGGCCATTGGATACAGAGTGATTAAGGCTCTTTTGAGCAGTTGTAAGTGAGTTTGCGAGGAGGTAAGCACTGCTAACTTCCGGTTACAGTTTCTCATACTCATTTAGCTTCTAAATTGCTTACCCAGTGTAGGCATTGCTTACCCCCTTGCAAACAAGCTTAACCCACTTACTGCTGCTTAAAAGTGCTTACTCCCACTTACCCCTGCACTAATCCCTTTAAAGGAAAAGAAAAAAGGGCTGATAGGAAATTGGTGAAAAAGGGGCACTAAGAGGGAAAGACATTAGGGAAAATAGCTAGAGATGTGCAGAAAAGGTGTGGGGAAAGTCCATAGCTGCCCATTTCTTTTACAGCAACAGCTGTGCATATACACTGAATTTGGAGGTAGATTTGGACACTCAAACCCCTGGGAGAGGGGTGAGGACAACAATAATAAGTTGTGATGCCAATTAGACCAGATTACATGTGTCCAGTAGATACGTGTGTGAAATGGACAGCTATGTATGGGGCGAAATATTTTTTTTTGGGAACAGATTGCCCTTTTTCTTTCAGGTGAGAGTGGGATGTTGGGGAGGGATAGTAGGTATAGTTGGGGAAGTGGGTTGGGTAGGTTAATAGACAAGACAAATAAGATGTATATGGGGTGGTATGTGACACATGTGGGGGGTAAACACCTTGATGCAGAGGGGTGTTGGTAAATCCAAAGCCCATGAGTTCCCTAGTGGAAACAGTGGGACTGAGGTCCCCACCCATGGGCAATCACCACTGTACCTTCACAGCCCGAAAGGTAGCTGTGCTGTGGGCTGAGTCGCAAAGCCAGGCTAACCCTCTAGTCACAACATGCAGTCCTCGAGCTGGTGTAGCAGATCACCAAACTGCTGGTTGAGCTCGCTATGCACCACGACCCAGACCTGGTGATGGGTGACAGGATCCTGTCTGTGCCCACTCCCAGGGGGGGGGTGAGCCCCATCCCCTGAGTCAGTTCCACCTGGAGGTGGTGCAGGACCAATGGACAAGAAGATCCCAGGTTTGGCCCCAGACATGCTGGTGCCCTGTGCCATGGCCAGCTGAGGTGGGACAGGTGGGTCCATTGGGACCGGCCTTCCCAAACATGCTATAGTGTTTAGATTTTATCATATGTGGATTAGTAATAGTCAACACATTCCAGGGTTAGGTATAACAGCATGCATAGATATTCCCATTAACCAAGACACCAGATACGGAACAGTTGCATAGCAAACAGAACACATGCATATATGGAACAACATTGGTAATAAGAAGAGCATGCAGGTACATTGATGGCACCATGCCACCAATGTTGGAATAATTCAATATAGCACATGCATGGGAACAATTAAAATATTTATCAAACAACAGGACATTATCAGAACATTGGAGTCATTACATACCGGTTGGGGTGGGTATGTTGTTTATTATTGGAGATATGGTGGGGGGGAGAAAGATGTCAATTAACAACTAGTATATTCCTGTAGTCCACATTACTTTCCTAGTCTGTGCTGTTATCTGTACCTTACAAGCAGGGGTGGCTCATGCTATAGGACTGCAGGACTGCAGCCTCCCCCCCATCTGTAAAAAGAAAAAAATAAATTGTGAGTCTCCCCACTGTAGAAAATAAAAAAAATCACGAGTCCCCATGCATGCATGCTTAGTTCCTGACTGCTGTGTTAGGCAGTCAAACACGCATGCGTGCATAGTTCCTGAACTCCAGACTGCTCTGTTAGGCAGTCAAACACGCATGCGTGCATAGTTCCTGAACTCCAGACTGCTCTGTTAGGCAGTCCGGATGGGGAAGGAAAGGAACTCTGCCCTGCCAGCCCAAAAGTCTGTGTGGTAATGACTGCACAGACTGGAAGAACACCAGACAGCATCACCTGCAGGCTCCAGCCTACTCACATCTCATGGGGAAACACAGAACAGCTTGCGTGGGCTGTTATGGAGGACAGACAGGTGTTTGGGCTGCTGCAGAGGACAGATTCAGGCTGCTATGGAGGATCAGATCTGCTGCAGGGAGTGTGTGTAATGCCCCAGTTGCTACATGGTGGTGGGTAGAGAGTAAGGCTTGAACCCTGTACTTTGGACCCAAGTGGCAAGAGCCTGAATTCCCTACCCACCACCATTTGTAAAACATTTGCAGATTTTTGCCTCATATTTGTTCTGTTCTGTTCCTCATCAAATCTGTGGTTTCTGTATTTTTGGTACTTAATACAACCAGTAGTGCAGTGGTGCAGTGGAAGCATTGTTACCTGACAACTGCAGGTTGTCTGGTTTGATTTTTGGTTGGGGTGCCTTCTGTGTGGAGTCTGCATGTTCTCCCTCTGTTGGTGTGGGCTTCCTCTGGTGTCTTCAATGGATATTTGTTCCTCTTTTTTTGGACTGTATCCCCCCATTATTGGCTTTGCACAGGGTCCTGGGTCCCGTACTTGGCAGTGAAATGTATGGTGGTAACACAGCATTTTATTCTAACAACTTTCCAATATTATACAAGCAATGTTTAAAATGTGTCCCTGTTTTTTATTCTTTTGCCCCCCCCACCTAAATTTTGGATTTTTTCCAGATTTCTTGTGCTTCAAAGTTGAGAGATGCAGCTGAGTGTCAAGTAGATTTTACAAGAAGCTGAGAGCTGCAGAGGAACAAAAGTTTAGTGCTGCTTATGCCATTTCTGCTTGCATTGTTAATAGCACAATAAGTAGTGTACTTGCTTTTGATGCAGAAGGCTGTGGGTTCTACTCCCACAGTAGGTAGATGCATTGCTGATAATGTACTGTATTGTAAAGGGGGTGAATGCTGCAGTCCTTTTTGGTGAAGATACCTAGTAACTATGAACCTGTTATCAGTTTGCCATCCATTCTGTATTGCAATATTACTAGCTTATCATTTTTTTAATGCAACGTAGGCAATTTATTCCTCAAGGGCAACAGGCACTTTATTTGTAGATGAAACAATGAAATATAAAGTTGTTTGCTAGCAGCAACCTCTTCATTAGTTACAGATTTCTTTAATGTGGAATTATTTAGATGACTTTTACTTCTTCAGAGATTGTGCATATTTACTGATACTGGTGGACTGTAGAAGTTTGAGTAGACTTTTATGATAGAAATGTTCTGAATTGGGCAGTTTTGTTGTTATTGGTGCATGCATTTTGTTTCATTGTTTACTGGAAAAATGTTCTGAATTGGGCACTTTTGTCATTATTTTTGCATGCATTTTGTTTCATTGTTTACTGGAAAAATGTTCAAAACAAATTTAAATAGGCCTCTAACAACTGTACTATATTGTACAAGAAATATAATTTAATACAGTCAGGAAGGTGTATCAAAAACCACATGTATGTTTCATGTGCAAGGGGCCTATCATTTGAAAACAGCCCAAAGTTAATCTTTATCTGCCACTGGCAAAATGTATTTTCTTTGAATGTGGGTTTCAATGCTGTTTCAATAAATGTGAGTTTTAATGCTAAGTCTGTTTTCATTGTGAGATTGCATTGCTTTATTTAGCAGATGTTTTAGTGTTTGTGCTGTAAAATGCAAAATAAAACTTTCAAATGAAGTCCAAATCATCGTAGAAGTAAAGCAGTATGCACATTAGTGTTTATGGTAAATGGGGTGAAACAGCCAAGTAATGGTTCATTGGAATGGCTTCAGGGGGGAGGCTCCATTCGACCATGATTTTGTGAGGGGGAAGGGCGGCAAACTCAAAGACAGCCCCAACTGAACTATACCTCTCAACTGTCCAGATTTTCACAGAATGAATAGAGTTTTGCTTCTTATTTTTGGTTTGTTCCTCATAACATGTGTGGTTTTCTGGGAAATAATTTAGAAATTAAGTCACTAAATAATGACAGACATGAGTTTCAGACTTCATAACCTTCAGAAAAATGCATGCTAAAGCAAGACCTGTTATTCTATCAATTGTCTCAGTTTATACAACAATTTATAGTACTGTTTATATGTTCCCCCAGTATATTTGGCCTTGTCCAGATTTCCTGCATTAACAGGTTGAGAGGTACCTGCAAATAAAATGCTTTATAGAATTAGACATATCCAAACCTCCCAATGGTCCCCAATTTTGGCTCAAAATGTTGCTTTTCTCCTAATAATCCCACCGCAAAATGGCAATTTTGGAAGAAAACGTAGAGGGCTTACAACTAAGAAATAACTGTAATAATCAGAGTTATAGATTACTTTTATTTCAGATATGCGTGTAGATTCTTTTATTTTGTCAGCTGCTCAAGTTAGCAGTACTAATATTAAAAAAGTGCCCCTTCTTTGACAGGTTCCCAGCTGTATTGTGTGGCTATTTTATATTTTTGCATCACATTTTTGGTCCATTTTTCATAAAATTGTGTTTTTTTTTGGCAAATTAGTGGCAAATCATTAAAGACTAAAGTTAGAAAATAATGACAGACATTTACATTTTATATTTCGTACCTTTCAGAAAATTCATATTAATGCAAGATTTACTATTCTATTATCTTCCTAAGTTTATAAGAGCAATATTTAAAAATTGTCCTTATTTTTCAGCCTTTGTCCCACTTCTGTGTATGGCTCTGTCCATATTTCTTGTTCTGAGGTTGAGATGTATGACAAATGTGTCAAGGCCATCACAGTAAGCCAGAGACATTTCAAATTGTGACATACTTGTTGCACCCCACTCCCCCATGTAGTGACTCTGGATGTGTCCAAGCAAGGCAAAGAGCAGTTATGAAGTGCAATTGTGCAGAGTATCTCCCCATCCAAGGTAGACACAAGTGTTACTTTTATTCTGTCCTTTATTTTGCAGAATGTTCTGGTTTTTGTCATATTTTTATACTGTTGATGTATGCTTATTATTACTCAGAAAGTGCCTGTTGCTCTGTGTTTAAGTAGAAATGTTTTAATGGCCATCAGGTAAGCTTGTCTGAGATTGTAAGATGCAAGTAAGCTTTAATAAGCATACTGTTAAATAACTGGCAACATTGAAAGCCTTTCTGTTGTTGCCATGCAGAGAATACTTACATAACTAGATAATGTGTAAGCCTTGGGTATTGAAATGCATATGACAGTATTTGTAATAAAGGACAGGATTACATTATTTTAAGAAGCTCATTACATTTGTTGGTGACTTGCAGTCATCTTTGCAGGCTTTACCTGTAAACAAAACAGAATGCCAATCTATCATGTGTGGTCCATTACCTGTACAATAATCATTTAAGCAATGTATCTTGAGCTTGTTTCTTGTTTGCTTTTCATTTTTTACTTTGATCATGTTTTCCCCATGAAACAAGTAGATAGTTGTCAGGCAGCAGGTCTTTTTTGGATAAGAAACATTTTTAAAAGTGGGGCTATCACAGAGATTGCTACTTTCAGCATGTTATTTGGTACTTTAATAAAGCTGACTAAAATTATAATTAGAACTGCAGTGCAAGGAGAAGTGGTTTGAGTTGAGTGCTGCTTGTTTTTCTTATATTTAATTTTGAATGGCATTCCAGTAATGTATTTAAAAAGTAACTTACTTTTTCATCCCTCACAACCTTTTTGCTTCCATCTAGATATTAAGTAAGCTGTTATGCAGCCAATGCATTGAAATATTTTTTTTCTTCTACACTTCATTTAGTCTTGATTGGACTCTCATAATGACGGTTTGGCATCCAGGGCACTGTATTTAATTAAAGTTACAGTTTTTGTGGTTTTGAGCATAGCTCCTCCCCTTTCTAGTTGGCTGCATCCCTTCCCATTGACCCCCTGTTCACCTGTCTCCTGCAGCCCCCCTTTGATTTGAAGTCACCAGCCACAACTGCTTACAAGTCTTACTACACTACCCTATAGCCTTAGTTTGGACAGTGATATGGCTGTTGGTATCATTATACATGAACTGGTTTTACCTGCAGTATACATCTCTTACCTGGTATACCTGTGGAGGGAATGTTTGTTAACACTAACTAACTGTTTCTACACATACTCCCAGATTCCGGGTTGATGTTGTGCACATAGCTATCCAACTCTTTCTGCACAGACACTGGTCATATGTTGACCACATGCAGGTGTACCGGGACATATTTAGACTATTGCCCTCTTCAACCTTTAGTGACTTGACACACAAATATACATGCTTTCCTACACAATTATATTATGTAGCACAGTGTGGGTGACAGTGATCAGTGATACTTTATTATTCAGAGAAACTGCAACACTCACAATTCCCTACAATACCAGAGTAAACAGTACCAGTACTGAAAAATTATTTTTTGTTATTGTTGTTACTATGGTGCTGCTTACTGTGATGGATTTGAAGTCTTCTTAAGACACTCAGTCTTGCTGGCTGGATTCTGCTGAAATCAAAGTCTGGTTATAGTTGCATTCACAGTCTGTTGCATACAGAAACTTGCAGAATATACACTGATGAGAGAATATACATTGCAGCACATGTCTTTAAGAGCAGTAACCAATAACTTTTATAATAAACTACACATACTTCTGTTACAGCTTCAGACCTGTTCTACTTTACTTCTTATATAGTACAGATGATGTGAGAGATATAACATTTACCTCAGGACAAATGTGTCCCTACCAATACCCCTAACATAACTGGATTTAATACAGACTTTATATATATTTTTAGTTAAGCACTCCCTCTTGGTTTTGGAAAGATACTGCCTTGATGATGCAAATGCTGACACATCTGTTCTTGTGCAAATGCTGATAAGTGCAGAAAAGCATATTTTTAAGGAAACTCCTTGTGGATAAACTTTCTTAGAAAAGCATATTTTTCAAGGAAACACCTTGTGGATAAACACATGTCCTGTTGTCCATTCTTTAAAGAAAGCAGATTAGTTTTTTTCTGATATATCCTGTTTTTTTTTACATTCTTGTCAAGTCTGTAAGAAGTCAGCTTTCTTGATGTATGTGTAATACACTCATAAGCAAGTTCCTTATTTTTTTAAGCCACAGTCATTTAGTATGGATGTTAATCACATATTACTAAACTCTGTTTCTGCATTTAAGCAAGCGTTATATTATTCCTTATTTATGTTGCATATTTGTAGCAAAGTTACTTCAATCTTAAAACCTTGTTGAGCATAATCTTACAATTCCCTTTTTATTTTAAAACATACTTAAAACACTTTATACTGATATGTATTTTTGATCACATTATATAGAAAACACATTAAGAAACACAATCTTTAGTCTTCTTTTGATACACAAGTCAAAATGCAATTTTACATAGTTAATACAATGATATCAAGTATTACTACTAAAACTGAATGTATTTAACAAAGTTTTATTTTACAGACTATTCTGTGAAAATATTTTATCAGTTATGAGCTGTGTCTGCTTTAGGTTTATTTTTTAACTTGATTAATTTATTCTTTTGCAATCACAGAATTTAATTTATGGCTTAGTACTCTTTTATTAACTCTTTGCACCTGTTGAATTAACTCTTTACTTTTATTGATTATTTTATATAAAAAAATTAGAGATAGACTAATATCTATAAGAGACAAGAACTATGTGCTACTCCAAGTATTTATACACTTCTGAAAATATACAGTTTCAATGTCATTTTAACCATAACATTGTGGTCATGTCTCTGAACTGCCCATTAACATCTTGGTTGACAGTGAACTGAACATAAAGTACAGAACTGGGCTTAGATATTTGAATGTAATTATTTCAGTATATTTAATACTTGAGGATTTAAAAAAAACATTATTTATACACTAAAAAATGCTATGTACATAGTAGTCTATTAGCTGTATGAATACAATATTTTAATATAATTTTCCTGTAACTGGGGTAACCAGTACTAGTACAGATAAAATGATGGTCCAAAAACCAATAATAAGACTCTAACTTAAAACCAGTGATAATATTACAACTTGGACAAATAACTACTAAACATTAATTTCATTTGTACTGAATTCTTTACATAAAGAGACTGTAAAGTAGATTAAGTCCAATCTTACAAATTTAGTAACATTAACATCAAGCAAAATCTTGGAAAATGTTTATGTCTCTTTAGAAGTATCTAGTGGAATTGCCACCAGAGGCAACTATGCTTTTTGCATACCAACATTGTCTTGCCAAAAACATATTGAAAACAGTGACCATTCCTGTTCAAATTTTTACATATCTTTACTCTCTCTTGTTTAGCTTTAATAAAGCAATTTTAAGCCATCTCTTGTATAGCTTTATACTTTAACAGGTTGTAAATACAATTTAATACTAAACAATACAATAATAACTAGAATGATAGCTATTAGCAACTTGTAAAATATCTTATCCTGTCAGGTTTAATCTGTTTACCAATATTTGTAATGCACTAATACCTGTTTTCCCCTCCCTCCTAAAGGAGTATTGTTAAGAAAGAATGCGATATTATTTCTTCTCTGTAGCTTTATTTTAGACCCTTTTGCAATACATACTGCTCACACAGTCAGTCTAAAACTGAGAAAGTACTCCTCCCCCTGTAGTACTGCACTATTGTTTATTTGCTTTATAATGTATGTCAGCCCAACACTTTGGTTATACATTTGCTTTATTAGGTTATTAAACTATAGACCTTTGTCTGATTTGATATTTTTTTGTCTGTTTTCTTTCTGTTGCCTTTGCTGTCTACTTCTAATAGTAGTTATTTGTACCCTCCTGCATACTTTATTTGAACTGTATGTATGCTACAACCCATCTATTGGCTATACTTGATGTAACTGAGGTTTTTTACTTTTATCAGTGGCATATATGCACAATCGTGATATTTTATTATAATTACCAAATAATGTTGCATGTGAACATTTTAATAATTATGTTTTAATAACAATAAGTTTTTAGAAAAACTCAAGCCACTTGTTTGGCAATCAGTCTTGTTTCTTATCTTATCTGCTCAACATTTCCAGTAACTATTCATCCAGTCTAGGAATGTCTGAGCTCACATTTCAGTTAACCCTTTTAACATTTTTCCTTTAATCATCTGTTAGTAAAATGCAGTTATAAAACACTTAGTATTATATTTGTGATTTGCATAACTATGCAAATTAAACATTATTTTACAATTAACTTACATATTTTTTAACTTTTGATTTCAGTATTTTTTTATTTATTTAACTGCTCTGCCATTCATTTCACAAAGACAGTTTGACTAATATCATCTGTGATTTTATTTCTTTTTAAAATTCAGAACTGTAACTGGTGTGGTGTTAGTCTACAATTATAAAAAAATGTAAAAAACAAATAGATATTAGCTTGACTAACACATGTTTATATTTACATTATTTATATTTGCTGTTGTCTGCCTGTTATTCTTGTGCATTGTATGAAAAGAAAATACATGCATGTCAATTTTGTGACTTTAAATCTTTATACAAGCATGTCAGTGTTGTGACTGTAAATCTTTACTCTTATTAACTATTTTATTTCATTTTTATACACTAGAACTGTTTTGTTTACCTTTTGACTATGCTATGATAATGGCAGTCATATGCTCTACTTTACTGTAGTACTGATAAATATCTTGCTTTAATTGAATGGAAGTTTTAAACATTTGAGAATGATTTGTATTTTACCATCCTACCATGTATGCTTAACCATTTTCAAAACACAAACATATTATAAAATATATCTCTTTTGTACAGATAAGCTGTAGTTTCCTGCTCTTTCCCAATGTATGTAGGAAGTCAGTCCTTGTCAGTTTAGCTAATCTATTTTCATCTTGCAACTGCTGTTGAAGAGCTTCCTGTAATGTTGCATGGTGTTTCTGACATTCTTTAGAAACCTGTTCTGCTGAATGTAAAACTCCTATGCACTTTTGAAAAAAATGTTTGCATAACTTGTCTAAACTTCCTGAACTCATTGTGTCTGTCTCTTAGAAGTTTATTACATTCTTTTGTAACAAAATGTACTAGATGTCCTGTCAGTAACTGATTTGACTCCTGTTGTAACCCTGAAATAAACGTTTTACATGTGGTGACAGGACATAACTTTTCAACATCTGAATATAATGGAAATACTTTACTCTTAGTTAATTCTTTATCATGAACAGATCTGTCTTCACAGTCTATTGTTTTAGCAATATCATGCAATACTTTTTTATGGCATAATGCACAAAATGCAGTTTTTGTTGAATCACACAATAAACATTTGTCATACTCCACATGGTTTTCTTTGAGATACCAGTCAAATATTTTAATACATTTGCATAATGCCTTACTATCAACCTGCCCTAATGTTTTACATTTACTAATGTGCTGTGTATACCAACATTGCAGTTTACTAAAGCTTGGTTTACTCCTGCATGAATTATGTCTAATAATATCCATACTGTCTAATAACATCCAAACTGTCTAATAATATTCAAACTGTCTAATAGCATCCATACTAAAAATGTGACAGAAATAAGTCTTACCATTTAGCAAGAAAACAGGTGATCAGGCTGTTGTTGCTGATGGCTGGAAATTTTTCAGTGTCACTTGAGAAGCTGGGGAAACACAACAGGCAGCAAACTGCTGTTAAAGTAGATATCCACATTTTCTTGGAGAATTTGTGGCACTGCCACCTTCCTGAACTAGTCTCACTGGATTCAGACATCTGAAAAAACTTTACTGCTGCAAGCTGCATACACTGGAATACTTCTGTTTAGGATTTACACATACATACAAATTTTAGTTACTGCAATTTGACTGAAGTGACCCTCTGCAGGGCTTACCCTTCCCTCTGTGTTCAAATGCAGATAGGCTCGCTATTGAAAAATTAATTGTTGTTAGTGTTGTTACTATGGTGCTGCTTGCTGTGATGGATTTGAAGTCTTCTTAAGACACTCAGCCTTGCTGGCTGGATTCTGCTGAAATCAAAGTCTGGTTATAGTTGCATTCACAGTCTGTTGCATACAGAAACTTGAAGAATATACACTGATGAGACAATATACTTTGCAGCACCTGTCTTTAAGAGCAGTAACCAATAACTTTTATAATAAACCACACATATTTTTGTTACAGCTTCAGAAACTGTTCTACTTTACTTCTCATATAGTACAGATGATGTGAGAGATATAACATTTACCTCGGGACAGATGTGTCCCTACCAATACCCCGAACATAACTGGATTTAATACAGACTTTATATATATTTTTAGTTAAGCACTCCCTCTTGGTTTTGGAAAGACACTGCCTTAATGACGCGAATGCTGATACATCTGTTCTTGTGCAAATGCTGATACATCTGTTCTTGTGCAAATGCTGATAAGTGCAAAAAAAGCATATTTTTAAGGAAACGCCTTGTGGATAAACTTTCTTAGAAAAGCATATTTTTCAAGGAAACACCTTGTGGATAAACACATGTCCTATTGTCCATTCTTTAAAGAAAGCAGGTTAGTTTTTTCTGATATATCCTTTTTTTTACATTCTTGCCAAGTCTGTAAGAAGTCAGCTTTCTTGATGTGTGTGTAATACACTCATAAGCAAGTTTCTTAATTTTTTAAGCCACAGTCATTTAGTATGGATGCTAATCACATATTACTAAACTCTGTTTCTGCATTTAAGCAAGCTTTATCTTATTCCTTATTTATGTTGCATATTTGTAGCAAAGTTACTTTCAACCTTAAAACCTTGTTGAGCATAATCTTACAAGTACAGGGTATAATGTTTTTTATTTCTCAGCACAGTGTTCATATCCAACGTACCTGTGGGAGCAATGTTTGTTAGCACTACCTGATTGTTGCCACACAAAGTTCCAGATTGCACATTAGTATTATGCACATACATCTCACTCTGCTACTGTACACACTCTGGTCACAGCTTGACAACATGGGGGTGTAGATAGGACATACTTGGCTTTTTACTCTCCTAACAGTTTCTGGAGTTGCTACAGTGACAGGTTTGTTCTCATAGATGTTTGACAATCACTTGTATTCCCTGTTTGTTGGCTAAACATCTGGGATCATCCCACAGACCTCCCAGGGGGACAGGGGGACAGGGGGACCGGCAGCAGATATGGGCTCATATACTGGACATTCTGGTCTTATCTGTACAGTTGTGGGGTATGAATCTGTATGTAGCCTACTTCCACTCCCAGGATTCAGACCATGGCTGTGTCTGCTGCAATGTAAACACTGACCTTCAGAGTTGTGTGTGCTCTATAGATATTGCTGTATATCTCCTCTCTGCTTTCTGTCTTATAATTCTCTTGTGCTTTTGCATTCTGACCTTGTATTACAACACTCTTATACAGATTTCCTAGACAGTCATATTTTGACAAGATGGGGGTGTAAATGGGACATACATGGCTTCTTAGCCTCATAAGGTTTTGTGGAGTGGCTACTGTGCCAGCTTTGTTCTCATAGATGTGTGTCAATCAGTTGTATTCCCTGATTGCTGCCTATACGTCTGGGATCATTCCATTGACTTCCCAGGGGACAGGTTGACAGGCAACAGATATGGGCCACTTTACTGGACATTCTGGACAGTTGTGGGGTATGATTCTGTATGCAGACTACTACCACTGGCAGGATTCAAACCATGGTGTGTGTGCTAAACATACAACAGTTCACATCTCAGTTGCATGTGCTATTCAGGTTTTGTTGTCTGCCTTTTCCCTGTTTTCTGTCTATGTGTCTCTCAGCTGTACTAAATGGCCTCTGGGAATTACACCAGTCATATACAGGCATTCCTACAATTCTATTTATGGTGCATGGTGTGGGTAACAGTGCTTAATACAACAGTACTATTACGTGAATGCAAATCTACATTACCATATGATACCAGAGTATACACATGCAGTCCAACAGTCAGACCTTTATTGTCAGGCTATTACACTTTTATTTACATACATACTATATGAGTCTCTTCCTGCCACATCCTCCATGTATGCAGTACTTGCCTTAAACAATACAGGTTTTATACAGGCAATAAATTTACTAATACTTTAGATTTATTTCCTATGACAGTACATGCAAGAGTATTACTGACCTGCCTCACGTCACAACCTCTCCAGGTGACTTCCATGGGCATCCTGATTCATGGCCTGCTCAGTTGCAGCTGTGAGGGACATAAGAAGAATATTTAGCCATACCTATCCATGATATACATGAGCTGGCAATTATTACACACATAGTGGGGTGATACACATAGCTGGGACATCCCCTACCATTCTAGCCTCTTGGATCCACTGCTCCAAGAGGTCCCCCTTACACCGCTTCAGGTCGGCATAGTGATGCCTGACCTGCTCACCAGTTCAGGGTATGTCAGTGGCACTAATGAGGTCACTGGCGAGATGGTTCCAGGCTTCTGACTTATATTGGGAACCTTGGTACTGGCCCTGCAGCAGTCTCTGCTCATGGTCTTTGACAAGGAGTCCTGCCATGACTCTGGACTCCTGGATGCACCAGCGCTGTGGCCGAAAGCACACACCCTCTCCCCTTCCTGACATGGTGCCTGCAAGGGACGTTACAACCAGTTATGAAATGTATTCCTGCTTGTTGGGTTTAAGTAGGGTCGATTTTCCATACTTCTTCATGATTGGCCAATTTTGAAATGTCTAAGCTATGGGCAAACCTGCTTACCTAAGGTTGGCATGGTTTAAAGGGATATAACACTGGGCACATTGAGTTAGCTGGTCTACACATTGCTTACACCTCCTAAACTGGCCTGTGTAATGCTTAGGGTTGCTTACATTAGACTTTGCATTATATTTTCTTTTTGGCATTGATTTATTATTCATTACATCTTATATGTATGCCTGGTATCCATGATTCATGTGTGCGTACACTGTATGGGGTCCTTATGGTATATTGGGGACTTCAACACTCTATTACAATTACACCTGACTTCTGGGCTTACTGCTGTACTCCTGTTCACATATTTATGTTATGTAGTGGGTTATGGAACATATGACTGTATACTGTTTCCTTTCACAGGTTCAGTGTGATTTTACTATAGTGAAGACTTGTTTGCTGGTACCTCATTCTTCTGTACTGCTCTGATGGCTTGGTGGTTAACTACTGTGACTATAGTGTATAGGGTCCTGGGTTGAAGACCTGCAAGGCTGTTTGTTTTGTTGCAGGGCAGAACAAGGGCCATTGGATACAGAGTGATTAAGGCACTTTTGAGCAGTTGTAAGTGGGTCTGCGTGGTTTTGCGTGATGGTAAGCACTGCTAGCCTACGGTTAATGATGTTTACAGAGAGTTAGCATTTACATTGCTTAACCTGTGTGCGCATTGCTTACCCCCATGCAAATGGTCTTAAACCTGCTTACTAGTGCTTACATATGCTTACTACTGCAAATTTGGTGCTTAAACTTGCTTACTAGTGCTTTATTCATTATGACACTGACACCTCATATGTGCATTTAATGCCATACTCCAGTTCACAAATATATGTTATTTTGTGGGTTATGCAACAAAAATATTGGTCATAATGTGCTTTGCCATGGAAAATGGAATGTGCTGCAGTGGGACTTGAACCAGGAATGCCTGCTCATAAGGTGAATGCTCTGCTCATTACACTATTGCTATGCTGCTTCATTTGCATTTATCTTCCTTGTTATCCTCTTCAGCCATTTAAGCTGCATTAACTGTAGCTAAGCAATGGGCATACCTGCGCACCTATGGTTAGCTTTAATTGGATTTTGAATAAAAAAAAAGGTTTGTTCATTTTATTTGTATTTCCTTGCTGTTGTACATGAGGGGGAATGTTGGTGGAGATATGCGGACACCTATGAGCAGTCTCACTCATTTCGTAGGCCTCTCTGCTGTTCTTCATTGTGGGGGTGTGTATATTCTGAGAGCTCTGCTCTCAGACACGCCCGCTGCACTCTTACACACTCCATGTAGGATTAGGAGCTCAGGCAGCATGCCTCATTAATATGCATGGAGCACTGCTGTCCTGCTCCTAAATGCCTGTTTCCATGCAGGACTAACCTAGTCCTGCACAGAAGATTAGTAAATCCGGGGGATTGTCTTCTTGCAAGAAACACATCTTTTGACAGAAGATTTATGCAGGTTGCAAATAAAAGATATTTAATTGTAGTAATCTCTCATTGTAGTTCAAAAGGAAGAAGTATTCTTATCCTTTGGAAGAAAACACTAGGTTTACCAAAATAGTTGACACTTATTCTGATAAGAATGGTATGTTGGGATTTGTGGCAATAAAACTAGATAAAAACATTACACTCTCATAAATACTTATTGGATTCCTGGAATAGGATCTAAAAGTGAATAAGTAACTAGACATTATGGCATTATATTCAAAAGGAAATGTGGCGATAGCCAGAGACTTTAATTGTATTTTATCAAGTAAAGACACCACTAATGAGAAAAGAGTCAGATTATCTTCTACAATAAAACATTTAAATCACTATTCAGGTTTAATGAATATAAGGAATATTTTAGATGTAAAACTACAATGCTCTTTAAAGTATACACACTGTTCCTTCAGATATGGAACACAAGCCAATATTAATAAAGTTTTTGTATCAAATGAGCTTTATTGAAAAACAGGAGATGTATTAATAGTATTGTGCCCTTTTTTATCTGACCATAATGCCATTACATTCAGTCTAACTTTTAGCTCAAATATCTTAAAACCTGCATACATAATTAAAATAAAAGGTTTTAATGACTGATTTTTGAGCAAAATTAATCAATTCATGGAATTTAATAACAGTGGGGAGGTGACAGATGCTATATTATGGGACATCCTAAAAGCCTGTTTATTTGGTAAAGTTAAACACTGTTATATATGTAAAAGGAAAGATTGGGACAATGACTTGCTTACTCTGCAACCTAATATAGATAAATTAGAGTTAAACTTAAAACCCAATGACAAAGCCACAAATATGGAGTTAAAAAAGCTGAATTAGGAATATTAGGAAATACTTCAATACGAGATCTCAATCAATCCAAAAAAAATTAAGCCACAGTATTATTCAGTAGACACAAAGAATCTACACAGAATACCCATTAGATCAAAAAATTATGAACAAAATAGATCACATTAAGAGATTGTATATAATGCAGAGAAAAACATAAAAATAATGAATCAAAATGACATATTACAATATTTTAGTAAATGTTATGAAAAAAATAATAAAACGGAGACAAACTTAGATCACAATGAGCTAACTGATATTTTTTGAAAGAAAATATACATCATAAATTAACTAATGAACAGAAAAGTAAAATTGATAAGTCTTTTTTTTTTCTTTTAAAAACTTGAAAGACCAAATTAAAAGTCCCAAAACCAACAAGGCTGCAAGATTAGATGGTATCATCCCAGAATTGTATAAACTACTACCTGGCAATATTTAAAAAACATTATTGAACGTCTTTGAAGAAGTCAAAAGTTCTTTTAATATTCAACCCTCTTGGATATACTCTATAATTATACCTATTTTAAAATCAGATAAAGATCCTGTATCATGTGTTTCATATCACCCTATTTCACTTTTGAATGTAGACTACAGAATGTTCATGTCTATACTAGGAAAACGGCTAAACCATATACTCCCAGGATTAAAAAATGAAGATCAAGCTGACTTTATAATAAAATGAAGAGTACATAATGATATTATGAGTTTTTCCATTAACTGATATAGCAAATAAAAATAAAAAAAGAATTATCAATAATGATATCAGTTATTGATAAAGCTTCTGATTCAGAGAACTGGCCTTATTGGTTTAAAATATTAAATGAATTTAACTTTTCCTGTAGTTTTACAAAAGTAATAGGTTCCTTTCTACCTAGACCCTTTAATTTATCAAAAGTTATGAAACAATGATGCCCTTTTTCCCCTTTATTATTTGCTTAAACTATAGAAGCACTAGCTAAGTATATAAGATCTAGCATAAATATTAAAGGTTTCAAAATAAATGAAGGCATTTCATCAAAAATCCATTTTTTTTTTTGCTGACGACATACTGTTGACATGTAGTGACATAGAGCACTTATTAGATCATATATTCAAGCCTTGGATTACTTTGAAAAGGTTTCAGGTTTGAAATTTAATCATAATAAAACTAAAACATTGCTTATGAACAAAAAAAATAACACCGTTCAAATGACATAAAAATTTTAACTGGGAAAATTCTTAAATGAAATATTTTTTAACTGGGAAAATTCTTAAATGAAATATTTAGGTATCACTATTGAATCTAAGAATAAAGATTGTATATTTATAAACTATGTCCACAAATAAAATACCCTAGGAAAGCCAAGAATAAATGGATGACCAGGTAGGCTGCCTTAATAAAGGTACGGTGGGATGTCGGTGAAGAAGTTGAGCTAGCGGTAAAGCCTTGAGGAAGGCTGTGCGTACCCGAGTGCTTCTGGTTGAAGGCTGAGTAAAGCCTTTAGAAAGGCTTCGTATACAGGTCGTAGTTCCGGCTGGTCAGGTCGCCTGCTGAGAGGAACCGCTAGTGTGACAGCTAGAAATCAAAGATGAAACACACAGAAAAAACAGGCAAAACAATGTAAATGTGGCTCGGCTAAGGAGCTCTGCTCGCCGTGGTTGCAAAAAATCAATGTAGTCGAAGTTCAGATTCTAGAAGGTCGTACTTTATTGAAGTAAAAAGTACCAGAAGTACAATCACCATCGAAGCTTATGCTAGACAAATATATAAAACAGGAAAAAGGAAATGCTGGAGGTGTAATGCAGTTCTTAATGTTGATTGGCTACACATGGTAACTTCCTTTTGGAGTGATTTTAGAAATTTTTTTCAGTCAGACAATTACATTATTACTGACTCCTTAATATTATTTAATGCTCCAATTCCAGCAGCTATACTGATTTCTCAAATACCTCCTCATTCAGCAATACTTGCCATTGCAAGAAAAGTTATAACAAAAAACTGTAAATGTAAGACAGAGTTAGCATTTGGTGAATTTATGTGCCTAGCTAAGACTGTCTGTAAAAATGAGTTGTCAACTATAAGAGTGAGAACTTTAAACATAACTCATCATTACATATCTTGGCAAAAGCTCAAGTATTTATTGGAAAAGTACTAATGGTTAAGAATATATAAATATTCTTGTTATGGATTTCTGTAAATAGTTATTGTTTATCTTATTATACACTGTTTTAAATTGTGATGGACTTGTTAAATCCAAATAAAGAGTTTAAAGGGAAAAAATACTGCATAGAATTTTAAAAAATGTTCAACGGGCCCAGATCTTATTTCAGGGAAATTCATAAACACAATGTCTGCTAACAAAGTTTTCTTCTTAATATTTTGAATAACCTACAGTTAAATGGATTTGGACATAAAGCCTGGAAGAGGTCTTATAATCTCCCCATTTTTAAAGACGATGATAAGAAATAAGTCTTACATCAGTCACTGGAAAATATTTTGAAAGATGCATATTACCATATTTAATTTATGTGAATATATATGGGCCAATGACTGATTATACAAAATATGCATTTATTGAGGGTTGATTGACTTTAGTGTGTCAATCTAAGTTTTATGGTAAAACAACTACTATGAGGGATCAAAGGAAACAAGGTGTGTAATTTATATTGATGTCAACAACACATTTGACACACTGTTGCACGAACAAAGTGTACTGTGTTTAAAGAGACAAAATATAAATCCTTATGTAATAGATTGGATTACTACCTGGCTATCAGTCTGTAAACAATGTATTAAATATAAAGGTTTAACATCATTCTGGTTACTAGCCAGAAGACATGTTCTTCAAGGGTCAATTTTGGGCCTGCTATGATTTAACATTGCATTCTTAGTACTACGTACATACAGAAAATTTTGTGGGCATAAATGCACCAATGATTGTGAGGTGGGTACAGAAATAAATAATTCTAATGATGTGGATGATTTAAAAATGTACTTGGATATGCTTGATGAATGTGTAGACAAAACTAGTCTTAAATGCATTCATAAGAAATGCTAAGTAATACAGTTTGGAAATTATCAGAAATTAAGGATAATGACAGGGAGAAAAGAACTTGAATTTGTTAAGCAGATTAGGGATCTTGGTAGAATTTTATGTAATGATCTTAGATTTAAATTTCATATACAAGATGTTAAAGTAATAGTTTTAAGAAAGATGGATTAGTATTAAGTATATATGCTACTAGAGAACTTAAAAGCTATTTTTGTCATTATAATAAGACCCATCATTGAGTATACTTTGTTTTTTTTGTTCGTTATCACTCACTGATATTGTATCAGTTGAGATAGTCCAAACATGTTTTACTTAAAGAATAAAGTATGTTAATAACTTATTATATGAAAATAGAGTTAAATAAATGAATCATTACTGCCTACTTTACAACATAGTAAGATGCAAACTGTGTTTGGCTTTCAAAGAAGAACTGAGGCTGATTTAGGCTTACATGTAAAAGGTCAATATCATGGAATAAGGTATAGGGACTTATTTTTAAACTAAACAGAATTGTAAGAAGAGGTAGATAGATTACTCAGTGTGTTCTAAGGTTGTGGAATGAACTTCCACTGTGAGATACAGAATCTGACTCTCTGGATAAATTTAGGAAACAGCTTGATGATTATACTGAAGATAATACATATAAATATAATATGAAGGAGACTACAATATTAAATGCATAAAGGACCATTAGCAGCTTGATAATAACTATGTAACAACAGTAACACATGAATGCAAAGAACTTGCATTACAGCAACTACAATGATAAGGGGCAGAGGAAATATTTTAACTCACCTAATGCAAGATGTGCTGTCCACTGCTGTAAGAGTACATAATGGGAGAAATGAGTTAAAGTAATCAATAACTGTACTGCCATAGCAATATATTTCAACTTGTTTCCAACAGTAACACCTAAGGGTTACACACGCTGTCAGACATTCAACACTCCCAAATAACTACAGTGGTTCCTTTGCATGCTGATGTCACCAGCTGCACTAGTTAACCAGAATTATAGCAAGAAAACATAACACCCTGGGCAGCAGAGCCCATGCCTCTAGTTAACTATCTGTTTTGTCTTTTATAGGTATTTATCCAGGAAAAAGTGGGGGGCAGACAGTTTAAAAACTATCTAGTAAGTCTTTATGATTATGTAATTCACAGCTTGTAGTTTGCCAAACTGTTTTTATCCATTTGATGCTGCTAACCAGCTGCTTGCCTGGTCCAGATGCCCTGCTCACCCTTGTCTTGCTGTAGCACAGCTGTTGACTCTGATAAGGTATTTGTCATCAGTTTCCATCTTTCAGACTCTATTTATCTCTACTCATGGAACTGTGTTCCTGCTATATTTTTCCTGTATGACAACAGCCATCCTGTCAAGACATTTCAGTAAAGTGATGAGCACTATAGCTTTATTTTTAGATCCAGTGTCAGATAATAGTGCTCCCAAAACATACCTCCTTATCCACCCAGCAAATGACAGCAAATAATAAAAGGGTAGTGTCCATTACTTACTGTGCAGGAAAGTTTAAAGTCTTTTTTTTCTAAGTTGTGAAACTAACTCTTAAACCTAGAGTAAAAACAGAGAAGGTATTTATGTATAGGAAATGCTAAGAGAAGATCTGCAGCCTTTCCTCAAGAGTTAGTGTACCTGTGTGCTAGATTTCTGGAATACAACAATGTATGAAGCAACTTCACTAGGATGGTGTGCACCAACCACATCTCTGTCCCACTGTGAGATTAGGAATACTAGTGGAAAACAAGCATGTAGTGTCATCACTTTCCACTCTTTTTATTGAAAAAGAGAAACAGGTATCACAATAAATAACAATTAATAATGTACACTTTTGTAAACTATTACAGAAAACAAATGTATAAATTAACTAAAAGGTTAGTATATACTTATACAATCCTAAAGCAGATATATGGCACAGCAAAACAAAAGCAATATAAATACAATTGTATATTAATAATGCAATTATTAATTGCAGATAACTAATCAGAGAGAGCCAATAGTGCAGTGATAGGTTATGCTTCCTAATAATGTCCTGTGAAAAGTATAATAACACTCCAGTGTTAGTAGACTCTGCAAGATCATTTCCTATGAAAATAATACTCCAGTACTAGTATACTTTGCAAGATCATGTCCTATGAAAATAATACTCCAGTGTTATAATACTCTGCAAGATCATGTCCTACGAAAATAATACTGCAGTGTTAGTATAGTCTACAAGATCATGTCCTATGAAAATAATACTCCAATGTTAGTATACTCTGCAAGATCATGTCCTATGAAAATAATACTGCAGTGTTAGTATAGTCTACAAGATCATGTCCTATGAAAATAATACTCTAATGTTAGTATACTCTGCAAGATCATGTCCTATGAAAATATACTCTGCAAGATCATGTCCTATGAAAATAATACTGCAGTGTTAGTATAGTCTACAAGATCATGTCCTATGAAAATAATACTCCAATGTTAGTATACTCTGCAAGATCATGTCCTATGATGTAATGATACTCAAACAGTCTCACTGGCTGTGAACTACTAATATTATCTTACTGAAACCAGGTAACAGTCTCATAATACAAGACCTGAAAAAAATGATTACATCAGAATCCCTCAAGCCAGCATTCATTTTAGTGTTTTGTGACTGAAGGAAGCATGCCAACTATATTAGGGCTTCATCCCTCTGTAACACAGGAGCAGAAACGGCTACTTGCATTTTATTTCATACAATCTTTTTTGTGTCTGCCAGCCAGGCTCTGCCTCTTATGTCTTCTGTTATTTTGCCTCCCTTGTTTTCTCCACCTTATATACTCCACTAGATTACATAACTTTTTCTCTTATACTGACTAGAAAGATACTCAGACAATTCTAATAGTAGCAGGAACAACAGGACTGATAGAAATGAATTTACTATCATGCTACCAATACATATAAACCTATATAAACTACAAAAGGAGAAGGTAATTCTGGGCACATAGCAGATGTTGAGAAGAGCACTCTTGGCTAACATCAAAGACTGACATAATATTAATTTAACGAACTTTACTCATACCCTAACTTAGGAATGTGGTCCATTACAGTCATGGTATTAAAAATCAACCAACAGAAAACATTGCAAAGAGGACATGTAATGCATTCAGCAATCAAGCTTCATTCCTGTTGGTCAGGTTATCTGCAATCACTGATATATATAGAAACTCTGTAGTATCTAACATGCACTTGAAAACATCTCAGGGACTATTCTTAGTTCTACAGAACAGAAAAAAAGATGTAGATGATTAAGTAAAAATTATTACCAGAAAAATATCTTCATACTCTTAGAGAATAAACAACTTCATATAATTAAAGGCATACCATTCCATAAATGATACTGTTTTATTTTTCTTTACCAAAATGAGCTATACTACATTTTTTCATATTTAGTTTTTACAAATGTTATTATACTAATTGTTAAAATAGTTTAACCCATTGCTGGAGCACTTGTGAGTCAGTAGAAGAATGGCGAAGAGCATCCAGTTTAGTCATTCACAAATGTAGATAACTGTAGGCCAGGAGTGTTAGCTTGAAAGTCTCAGAAATACATGCCATATTTTAAAGGGCCACAACAGACCTTGTGGTGCACACTGATAACTTTTTTTTACTTTCAGAAGTGACAGCTGTGACTCTAATCACAAGCATTGTGTCAGACATTCAGTTAGACAACTCAGAACATACGGATTTATGTTCAGATTTACAAGTCCACTGATAATGTTTGCATTAGAAATACTGTCAAAGGCCTTGACCAGGTACAGATATGCTGTATGTACTGCATAACCAGTAACCACTGCTTCAGTAAGTTTTCAGAGAAATTAATGAGGCTAAGAGTGAGAGTCGGTATGCCTCTGACAAAGTTGAATTGATGAAGGTCCAGTGTTATGAGATCTTCAATGTCCAGATTAATGAGGTTTGAGATAATGCATTCCAAACTTTATATATGCGGCTACTGAGATTACTGGGATTATAGTTACCATGGTTTCTGGTTGGTCCACCCATCCGTAAAAGCATGACAATGGCTGTTTTCTAGGGTTGCCACCTTTTCAAATGGTCAAAGTGGGACATTTTTGGGACACACATCAGATTTTACAGGCCGACACATACCCACACGTAGTAAGGATTGAACTTAACACAACTGCCCAAAGAGGGACTGTCCCTCTCAAAGTGGGACAGGTGGTAACCCTACTGTTTTCTAGGCTTCAAATATGTAACAGATGGAAAGGCTCAGATTAAAAAGGCTAAGCAGGAGTTTAGAGAGGCCATATTAAATACA
Source organism: Protopterus annectens (assembly GCF_019279795.1). NCBI lineage: Eukaryota > Metazoa > Chordata > Ceratodontiformes > Protopteridae > Protopterus > Protopterus annectens. Next base: position 426,150,354 of record NC_056728.1, read on the forward strand.
GTTAATTGGAAACCTAGAATGCTTTCAGGGGCCATGAATGAGGTGTTCTTGACATTGAAGAGGGCTGAGAGGACTCATTCCATGGTAATTATATGGAATAGCTTAGACTGTGGAATCTGTGGAATAGCTATAATGGGTAGGCAGAGTAAAATGTGCAGTAAATTGTCAACTAGGATGTTAACTACTTTCTTTGTGACAGACAGAGAGAGAGAGAGAAAGAGAGTGAGCAATACTGTAGACTAGCGCCAAACATTGTGGGGGTATTATTTCTTAACTTCTTGTCATATTTAGTTTAAAAAAAAATATTTAGATATAAATTTGTAGTTATTTTAGGATTCACTGGTTATTTTAAGTTCATATCCAGCTTTGAGAATGAACAGCTTCAACCAAAAAGTAGAGAATATGCTAGAAAACTTATGATCAGGAGTACCACTACTACACTGTATTTAAATGTATACCTTCCTCTGCATCTGTGAGCTTTCTGTTGCCAGGATTACTTCCTTAAAACCTGAACTGAATGACCGGTTAACGGGTCAATTATATGTTTTCTATTCAAGAAGAAATATATCTGAACATGGAAGAAAGCAGTTTGTGTTTATAGTTTATTTATTTCAGTGTACATGATGAGTACTATACAAGAAACAGTGGAGTACAAACTTTAAAGAAACCTTTGTGCTTTCATTTACTCTTGAACTTTGTTTTACAAAGGATTCCTGTGTTTCATTCAAAATCATGTAGTGATTAGTGAAAATATACTGACTCCAGAAGGGAGTATATCAGATGATGTTCTTTATATGGAACATTGCTGCAGTACTCTAAACTATATGGGTTATATCCACTAAGCATATAACTGACAGCCAGCTTGCAAAGTTTCAGGGCATGTTCCATGTATCCTAACTATTGGCTCATGTTGAGCTGACTAAAAGACAGGTTTGGGCACCAAGCCATTCACAGCTTTAATGTTGAGAGAGAAAAGAGGCTAAAACCTTGAAGGGCAAAGCTAGAAAAATAATAATAATAATAAATGTTCACACCCAGGCATAAAAACATACAAAAACAAGGGGGTAAGTGAAGGAGGGAGGGAGTTACTACTGCAGTAGTGATCACTACTGTTAATGGTAATTCGAATGTCTACTGTTCCAGTCATTTTACTTACATATCTATGCTATGTTCTTATCTCCAGATATTTTGACAGGTAATTTTCAGAAGTAATCCACCAAAATTTATAGGCTTGAAGACTGGACTGTTATAAACAAAACTTTTATAAAAATTATTACTGAAGCCTTAATATTTTCTTGTTAAATTAGCTAGTTTGTTAGAGCTCTAAAATTTTTCTGTTATCAGTTGGCCATCCAGGCTCTGCCCCCCCATGCTATGTTCTTCATAGGGATCACTGTTGCAGTAGCCTTAGCTATATGGGTGGATTACCATAACTGATACTGACTGGGAGGAGGAAGGATGAGGGTCCAGGAGCCCCTGAAGAATGGTCCTAGCAAACCTGTCTTAAACTTTAAGAAGTAGCATATAGTGCTTTGTAAAAGTCTGCACAGAAGATCAAACCAAAAATATGAATCTTTCTTTAGCTATGTGTGCCAGTTAATAAATAACACCTAACAATGTTTGGAGCAACTCATCAATAATAATGTACACTCTGAAACAAAAGAAATAGCCAGTATCCTAACTGCAAAATTTAGTACAAATTTTATCCCACCCACTGTTGTGGCTATTCCATAGATCACAACCCAGCGCCTCCTTTAATTACTATGGAACACGTTCTCTCAGCCCTTCCAAAAGCTAAGAACACCTCAATCATGGTTCCAAATAATATACCATGTTGCCTGATTATCAACCACTTTTATGTAAACCTCCACACTTGTATATTCCTGGATCTTGGAAAACAGTCAATGTGATGCCATTACAAAAGGATGACCCAGCCATGAACACTGGTAACTATAGACCTATGAGTCTTGCTAGCCTTATATCTAAAGCTATAGAACATTTTATCTCAGACATCATTAATCTGGGCATTGAAAATCTCTTAACCCTGGATCCTCATCAATTCAGATTTGTCAAAAAAAGGTCCCACCAATTTAACCTCAATAATTTCTTTGAAAAAGTAATTCAAGCAGTGGATAGAAGTTATGCAGTACATACAACATATCTGGACCTGGCTAAGATCTTTGACACCATTGCCCATGCAAGCATTAGTGACAGATTTATAAATTTGAATATAAATCCTTATGTTGTACAGTGGATAGCTAGCAGGTTGTCTGGCAGAATCTATGGAGTTACAGTCAGGTTTAATAGGCATGATCTGCCCTTAACAAAGCCAAACTGGGTCGGGGTCAAGTGTTTGGAGGTTCCCAATGTCTTTGTTAATGAGTTCCATGATGATGCACTCCATAGCCTTGCAGACCAGACTAGTCAGGCTTACAGGGTGATAGTTACCAGGGTCAGTTGTGGCCTCTCCTTTGTGGAGTGGAATAACTGTTGCTGTGTGCCATTCTATGGGCACACAGCCTGTGGAGAGGCTGAGGTTGAATGGTGTGTTTAGGTGTGGGGTAGTCCATTCTGTAGTTCGTGCAAGACGCAGCCTGGGACACCATCTGGCCCCATTGATGCTGTGGTTTTGGCTTTTGAAAGGGCTGTTTTCACCTGTGCGCCTGTGATTTCTGGGACACTACACCTTTCCGGTATTGTTGTGAGCCCTTTTGGGGGTGAGAGGGGGGTGAAGTTTGCACTGAATCTATCTGCCAGGATGTTGGTAATATCAGTAGGTTCAGTATATTTTGTGCTATTTTGCACTAGTTCAGTGCATATCTGTGAGTTGCCACTTAGATTCCTAACATAGCTAAAGAAGGCTTTGTGGTTATCTTTTGAATCCTTGGCTATTTTTCTTTCGAAGTTAGCCTTGGATGATTTTATGAGGGACCTTAGTTTCTTACTGATGCTGATCAGGGTTGTCTTTCCTTCTTGGGATTTGCTTTTTTTCTGAACTAGTTTCCTCCTTCTATTGTATAGCCTGTTTATGGCAGGGATTCACCAGACTGGTTTCCTTCTTTTAGAGGAGTGAGTCTTGGTTTTGCTAGGGATGGCACGATCCATGCATTCTTGTAGGTGCTCATAGTGTGCATTTGTAAAGGTTCCTGCATCTTGGGCAGCATTATCCTTTAGCATGGGGGCTATGAAACTTACCGCCTCTGTATTAAGTAAGGTGAAGTTTGCTTTAAAAAAGTTTTTTTGCTGTGGTTTAATTAGTTGGGAGTGGTGGTGGGGTGTGGACATCTAGAGTGATTAGTTTATATCTGATCTAAACAGCGATGGGTTGACCTGCAGTGTGGAACACCTGTCGCCCATGTTGGTGATGACCAGGTCCAATATGTTTTCACCTCTGGTAGGGGAGTTTACCTGCTGATCCAGGGCATTTGAGTTGATGAATTCCAGGAAGCGCTGGGCCTGGGAGTTTGTTCTCGAGTAGTTTTCCCAGCTAATGGTAGGATAATTGAAATTGCCCAATATCAGGGTGTTCAATAGGACGTTCATGTTTTCCAGTGTCTCTAGAAAGGTGGAATGGTGGTCCTGGGTCATGGAGGGTGATCTGTAACAGGCCACTATTTGCACTGCAGATTTGCCCGATGTTAGTTGCACATGGATGATCTCAGAGGTATCATGCTGCGCCACTAACCTGCAGGTGTAGGTATCCTTGATGAATATGGATACACCCCTCCTTTTGTGTTTTGGTCTATGTTCTGTGGCTGAAATGTGTAGTATGAGTTGTAGCCCAGTAGTGCTGGGGTGCTCTGTGGAGTCTTAAACCAGGTTTCAGTTACTGCACGGATGTCAACGTTCTCCATACAGAGGAGTGCTTCCAGTGCTTGCATTTTGAGATTTAAACTCCTGGCATTGAGTAGCATAACCCTCAGTTTTTTTGTTAATTGTGCTGTTTACAGAGGTGGGTTTGACTTTTGAGCCTTGTCTAAAAAAGGCAGTATGGGGGCAGCAAGAGCCTTGGCCAGAATTCGAAAGCCTAGGCGTGACAGGTGCAAGCTGTTTCTTGTGAAGCTCTTGCAGATGATTATAAAGTGGGTGGTGCTTTTCAATCTTTCACTGTTCATAATTGCTCCAACATGGGTCAGACCACATTATATGATCATAGGATCATAGAAAGTTACTAGGCTATTGGCCCTGAGGCCCTTACAAGCCTAGCCAAGAATTTAGCTGATGTTCCAACAAGTCAGCACCCTATGCCACTGTCCAACAGGGACATAGGTGGAATCCCAGGGGTGTATTTTCTGTTCCCCATCCAGTTATCCAGGTTGTGCTTAAAAAGGTTTAATGAGGTACTATGCTTTACGTGGAGATGGAGTCCATTCCACAAAAGAGGGAGTCTCCGGGACACAAATCTGTCCCACCAACAAGTCCTATTGATGTCACAGACCAGGTTGAGGTCTTATGTGTGGGTTACTCAAGTGGAGTATGACTTGAGGATATGTAGTCCCGTCAGGGCAGGGTCTGAGATTGCTTTGCATGCCAAACAGAGGTCACCTCTGAGGAGTCTGTAGGAGAATGAGTAGAGAGACGGGGCTTTTAACCTATCTCTGTAAGGTAGATGTTTGAGGCCCTGGATTCTCCGTGTGAGGAATCTCTGTGATCTCTCCAGCTGCTGCATGTGCTTTGTGAGGTACATGCCGAAAGGGGTATTGTATTCAATAATTGGTCTTATAAGGGAAGAATACAGGGATGTTATGACCACTTTGTCCCTGTTTGAGATACCCTTACTAATGAGGTGGGCCATCTAGAAAGCTTTCTGTACAATGGAGGCAATATGGTGGTCAAAAGTCAGTTTCCTATCAACCTGGGTTCTCAAGTCCCTCACAACTGATTGTGTGTTTAGTGCCTTATTATCCATGTAATAATCTGTGGGGATGTCATTCTCCCTAAAAGGGATGATGATGATGATGCATTTTTTGGCCTTCAGTTTGAGGCCATGTTTGTGGCACCAGTCATTTGTTTGGGTGAGACCCTCTTGAGGATGTCCACATCACTAGGGGAATTGATGACAGCACCCAGCTTGCAGTCATCTGCAAACTTGGTCAGCCATAGCCCACTAGATTTGGCCTGCACCTGTGAGACATATATCCCAAACAGAAAAGGCCCCAAGACTGATCCCTGGGGTACACCATTTGTTATGAGTCTACTACTTGAGGTGGCTTCCCCTATTTTGACTAGGTGGGCTCTATCAGTGAGCCAATTTGCTACCCATCTGGTAACACATGGATTTATGCCTAGTTGAGAAAGTTTATCTGGGGAATAGTATCGAAGGCCTTGGCCAGGTCAAGGTAGGCAGTGTGCATGGTCTTCCCCTCATCTATGGCCTTGGTGACTTCTCAAAGAAGTTGACCAAATTTAACAGGCATGACCTCCCCTTGAGAAAACCAAACTGTGTCAGATCAAGTGTCTGGAGGTTCCCAATGTCCTTGTTAATGAGGTCCATGATAATCCACTCCATGGGTTTGCAGATCAGGCTAGTTAGGCTGATGGGTCTATAATTTCCTGGATCGGTGGATGCTCTAGCTTTGTGCAAAGGGATCACAGTAGCTGTCCTCCACTTGGCTGGGATGAAGCTGGTACTCAGGCTTTGGTTAACTAGGGTGCCTAATGGTGCTGCAAGTTCCTGCCTGAGTTCATGTAGGATTCAGCCTGGGATGTTATCGGGTCCCATGGAGGCTGTATCTCTTGCCTTTGTGAGACCAGTGATGACTTGCTCCCTACAGATAAGGAGAGGGGGGCAGGTGCTGGGGATGTCCTGTTTTACTGATGGGGGGGGCAGAGGAGTGAAGTTTTTACTGAACCTCTCTGCCAGCAGGTTAGCTATATCTACAGGGTTTGTGTATGTGGTGTATTTGACCACAAGTTCTGAGCAGATCTGGGTGCTTCCCTTGAGATTGTGGACATATGTGAAGAAGGCCTTATGATTGTCTTTAGTGGATGCGGCCAGTTTGGACTCAAAGTTTGCTTTGGAGGATTTCACTAGTGCTCTTATTTGCTTCTTTGGGCTAAGGAGAGATGGCTTCCAATAAGACACCTGCTCCTTCTTGGTCCTGGACAGCAATTTTTTCCTTTTAATATAGAGTTTATTTATTGTAGATGTCCACCAGACAGGTTTACTCTTCCTTGAGGAGGAGGATTTCGTCCTGTCTGGTATTCCTGATTCCATGCAGCTATATAAATACTCATAAAGTACTTTGGTGTAAGCTTGGACATATGTGCCAGTTTCTGCGGAGGGGCAGTGACTGTGAAGATATTTATACTTTCCCTCAGGGGGTTGTAATCAGCTATGAAGAAGTTTTTTCGTTGTCCCTAGCTGGGGGGGGGGGGGGTCAGAGGAGATGGTGACTTCGAAAATGACTGCTTTGTGATAGGATCCTATCAGGAATTATGACATTATCAGAATGCTGAAGTGGTTACTCAGGTTGGTTAATACCAAGTCCAACACAGTTTCACCTCTGGGGATTTGTGTTTTGGCATGAGTATTTCTTCCAATCTATAGTTGGATAGTTAAAGTCGCCCATGATCAGGGTAAAGGTTTGAATCTTGATAGATTCAAAGAGGTCCAGATAGGTGAACCTCTTGCTTCAAGGAAAGTGGTCTCAAATTAAATTTGAAAAAATGTGGAATAGTTCATTTTGATAAAAAAAAAAAATTCCAAATACCATATAGGTGACACACCCCTCCAATCAACTATTGTCTTAAGAGATATAAGCACTCTTGTTGATGAGGCCTTATCAATTTACCATCATGTCTCTGCAGCAGTTCTGAAAACCTTTTATCTGGCTCATATAATTTCCAAAGACATCACCACTAGAGACTTAATTCCCCTTTAATCAAATAAATGGTTAAAGGAAATAAAGCTTCATCAACAGATAAATAATATGTTGGTGTAACTCATTCTTATGCATACATATCACTCACATTGTGAAGAAGCTTCCACTGCATGTCAAGCAGAGTAGAACCCTTGCAACCTTCAAGGGAAACCTAAATAATTGGGATGGTCCACTTCAGATTCTTCCTGGTCTATCTTTTCTAGCACTCCTTGAGGTCAAAGAAGCTTCTGAGTTGTTTGCTTTTTTTTTTTTTTTTTTTTTTTTTTTGGCTAGACTTGTAAAGGGCAGCAGACTGATTGCTTTGCACTTTCCTATGGATAAGCATATACTGAAATGTCCTGACACTGGTCAGGCAAATGAGATGCTTTCTATTGAGTGACACTTTATGTAAATGAAAATGGCTGTAACTGAATTTCCAGCCCCTTACTATATCATGGCATCTGAGGGAGGAGCCACTGGTGCTTTTAGAACACAAAGGTGGTTTGTAGAGGACTTCAAGAAATGTATCCACCTATTGCACCAAAATTTCAGCCACAGACTCCTGCAAGAGGGCTATGAAGGTCTTCCGTACAAAGCAGAGGCCTTGAATAGATTGGGCCAGACATTAATATGTGCCACAGGGATCCCCACACACACATGAGAACAGTGTGTCAACACTATAGTGCATAAAAAGATGCAATACTATCATCCTTGGCTGATGGAAGGCCTTGGTTAGAGTGCATCCACTCTGTATGCACGCTAAGTGATCCTTGGCATACTTCCACATGCAGACTACCAGTGGGTGTGTCATATACATATTTAACATACTCCCATTTCTCCCTCTTGATCCCTGAAGCTATTAGAGAGAATGCAAAGCTGTACAAGAGGAGTCTGGAGCACCTTAGGGAGCACATGGGTGAGTATACCTTTATATACAGCAAAGGTGGCTGTGTTAGCAATGTGGTCAGTTACTATAGATGTATTCTGGAAAAGTATGAGTTTTCTATTGGGTTACCACATTATCAACTTTCCAATAAGGGACTTTATTAATGAAAGTGTTGGGCAAAACATACCCATGAGCAATGAAAAGGATTGGACATCATTTTTCTGCCAAAACAAAAGCTCAGTGTTGTAGAATGTGAGTTGTTTCTGATCATTTCTGTTACTCTAAATTGTTTCAGGTACAAAGGTAATAGTTTTATGCAACTACAGCAGAAATCTTAGTAAATATTTTTATTCTAAGATCTCAAGTCATTTTCTATTCTCTTGTTTTTTTTACAGAACAAAGCTGTCTACATAGGAACTGCCTTACATACTTTTAAAGAGTATTAGCACTTCACTTGTAAGTTTAGTATTCAGATACTGCAGTATGGATGGTTGTTGATATTTATGTATGTGAGTGCATGCTTGTAAAATATCTTGTAATCCTATTTTGTTACTCATAGGAAAGGCACTGAAGAAAAAATGTATCTATGGGTCTGGGAAAATACTCTCAGCACTATTGTCCATCCATCCATCCATTTGCAACACCTTTTTCCCATTTTTGCACATAGGGTTGGGGTGTCACTTCAGCAGAGACAATCATCAAGAGGCAAGTTTCGTAACACTGGGTGACTAGCTCTACCTTAGTTGTTCTTCCATACTACACACTCACATGCACACTCACCCCTATGGCCAATTTAGACTGTCCAATCTACCCCACTGCGTGTCTTTGGAATGTGGGGGGAAACTGAAGGACCTGCAAGAAACCCATGCAAACACAGAGAAGACATGCAGACTCCACAGAGAAGGTACTCTAGCCGAGAATCAAACTGGGGAACCTCTTGCTGTGATGCAACAACACTATGCCCTGCACCACTGTGCAACCCCAATCTACTGTGCCATCCCAAACTCTCAGCGCTATTGTATCGCCTTAAATCTGAACTAAGACCATTACTACATATTTTTTTAATAAGCTACTCAAGACCAGCACAGGACCTTTAACATGGGACCATTCTTCTGTAGCATCTACTCATAAAAAAGGAAGTTTAACTCGGATTAGTTAATACAGGCCTATTAGTCTGACTTCTATTCTTGGGAAATGCTGTGAAAGATGTATGTTGAGCCTACTTCAAGGAATCTAAACCAGACTGTTGATGATAGATATTTGTTAACATGGTTTCATGAAAGGGAGCAGTGAGCTGCCGGTGACCATTCCTGACCACCTTCGGAATTCTAGACATTGTCTTTTCCAATACTTCCTTACTTTTTACTCCTATTATCTTTATATTACAGTAAACATTATCCTCCTTTTATTCATTCAAAATTAGTTCTACATATTATTGTACTGCTTCCATTACACTTTCTTGTTATTTGCATACTTTCTTTTAATGTTTATAATGGTTTCCCCTACATCCTTCACTTTTTGCACATACTTTTCTACATGAGGTGGCACTTCTTCTTTGCTCTTAAGCTGTATGAATTTTTAATATATTTGCACTTCTTTATTATTTTCATATATTTGATGTAATCACTCTGTACTGTTCAAACCTAATAAGCTTCCAAATTGTTCAACAACAAATTTATACTAATTGTTCTCTTCATTATGCAACTTTCCTTTTTTAAGCAAATAATCATGCTGAGATTTTTAAAGTAATTTACCATTCCTCCCTTGAGTGGTCAAAGCGTTACACACTATAATGATCTTTTCATAACAATTTTGTAGCAAGTTTCATTTCTTCATTTTTGTCATATATACCAGTTCATCTTTTAAACCCATTTCCTTGTTTTAATATTTACTTTGTCAAATTTTACCCAAGTAGGCAAATGATCTGAAACTCAACAACCTTTCTACCTCTTCCATTTCCTTCATTTCTTCTTAAGATAAACCAAAAAGTCTATATCTGTTTTTAGTTTCCATGCAACATATGTACTCTCTTTCCTTACCTATGACTAAATCACAGTTTTATTTTATCTCTTTTTACATATTTTGCATTCTTTCTTCATAGTTTTTACATTTCCCTCAACCTCCAATTAAAATCTCGAACAGAAATCACAAAAGATTTCAAGCATTCAAAACTTGAACCCTATCAGAAATATTTGCAGGTGCACAAACTACCATAATTCTTGGCAAAGGTTCTCTCCTCCTGACATCTACCACCATTATTCTTCCCAGTTTTTTGGCTAGCATATCTAAAATTTTCTGATCTTCAATTTTACTACCACTGCTATTCCTCTACGTTTGTGATGTCAAAATGCCCATTTTATATCATTCTTTCATAATCCTTGAAATTGTTTGCATATTTCTCAAATTCTTACTATCCAATAAACATATATCTAAAACTCACACTGTATGTAGATCTCCTTTCATTATATTAACATTTACTGAAATGATACTTATACTATGTCTTTCTCTATTTTGCATCTCTTTTGTTGTCCCATTAGACCTGTCGTTAACTTACTCTTCCTTCTGTCATGAATAGATGTATATTTTGCATTTTTCTTTGCCTGTTTTTTTTTTGAAGGATAGTTTCCTCCTCTCCTTCCCCTTCAAGTACCATATAACTATTTTGCAAATGCACTTCTTTATTGTATACAGTTTCCATTAGTTCATGAGCATCACCTTCCATCACTCTCTCCAAGACAACTTGCTCCCTTCTTGAGGTTCTTTTTCATCAAATGCTTTTACCAACAGGTTATATTCCAGGCTACCTTCTGCCACCTCTGACGTAATAATCTCCTTCTTTTCACCATCAGCAATGGCAGAAATAAAGCCATCAATGCTAGAATCTCCTTTATCCACTACCATACATGCTTCTGCTTCTTAGCAACTTCCACAGTGGAAAAACGCATACAATAAAAAGAGTAGAGGAATTTCTCAGGTATCCTGACTAAATTTCATTATGTTAGTATGAATACCATATTGGGCCTCCCCTAAAAATAGACTGCATGCTTAGTGAAACTAGTCCATTCAACAGAACATAAATAAATTAAATTCAAATAAACTATGTCTTGCATGCATTAATCCTTCAGAAAATGAAGGGAAGGGTGTTCCAAATTTGGAGTTTAAGGCTGCTTTGGATTACCTCCTATGTAATCCTCAAGACATGAACCTTACAACATAGGATATAAGATAAACTACGGACACTTGGCTGAATGCAGCCACTAGTAATGATTTGAAGAACTGGTGGGAGGCAGGAGAGGATGGGTATTCATCTGGATAAAACTATTTTTTTTTCTTCCAATATGTGATGGAGGGGACAGTGCATGATTTGGATATTCTGATATATGCTAGTGACTTGTTTTCTTATGGTGAGTGAAGGGTATTAGGGGTAATTAGGTACTGTTTTTAACCACTTCTGTTATTGTGAAATATCTGTTTTTTTCTGTTTTTTTTTTCAATTTGCCCTAAAGTAAAATAGTTAATAGGTAAAGAGTTTAGTTGCTGAGAACATTATTTAATTTTTCACTGGGGATTATATTGCCTTTTCTGTCTTTTTTTCTGCAGGTTTATGTTATAGAGGGAAAGAGCTTGGGGTGAGCAAGACAAGGTAGAGGGAGAGCTTAGTCATTGACCATGACTGCCTGTGATGATGTGAGGTGTTGACATCTGTGCCAGAAACATATGCCACCATAGTTAGCTGAAGTTTTCTTAATAACTTTGCATCATTTGACTATTACACTGACTTTTACAGATGCTTGTGTTAAAAATGTATCAACAGTGTTATTATAACTGATTAAATGTATATGTTCAAACAAAGAATTCTGGGAGGGAAGAGTAGAAGCTTTTGAAATTGTTCTATAGCTTTCAGATACTGCAAAAGATCTTAGCAAATCTCTGAGTGTGTATTGTACCAGAGTCAGGTGATCAAATATGATGTCATTCTATAACCAGCACTGAGAAGATGGAACTCACACAACAGCTTATTTTTCCCCCTTTGGAATCTGCTATAAAAATCTATGATAGTTAGTTCAGGTCAGTTAGTTCATCTCAGCATCTAATCTTGCATTGCTGTATTAATTAAGTTAGCTAGGAAACAGTTATTCATTAGACAGTCAGGAAATACAGTGAAACTGTATTATTTTTTTATTTCTCCTGTGACTGAAACTCTAGTGTTTATTGTACTTAGATATTTAGTATTCTTATGTTTTCTATTTTATTATTTATAATTAAATATTTTATACCTTTCATTGTGGCTGGTCTTTTAGAGAATACTTTTAATGTCTTGAGAGTACTTGTGCTTATTTTAGTGACACCTTGGCCACTCCAAAAAGCCTTGCAGCTTTAGTCACACTCTACAATTTATATTAGTATTGATTTTAGTCAGTATAATTGGATACCCTTGTAAAAGCCTGAGAGTGGTTGACTGGTGACAGCATGGTTACCTTATAGTCTGGGCAGAAGGGGTACAGCTAGTAAATCTTTACCAGCCTTTCCCAGGAGTGTGTGTGTGTGTGTGTGTGTGTGTGTGTGTGTGTGTGTGTGTGTGTGTGTGTGTGTGTGTGTGTGTGAAAATCAAATCTTGTTTGGGGGTCATCTGGAACTGGGACACAATGCTCCAAAGTCCCAGGTCTGGAGCATGCTCCCTGTGTGCTGTTGGGGGAAATTGTGCTTGATGCAGAGAGCTGCATCTGAAAATACTGTGTAAATTCAATCCTGTTTTAGTGACCATCTCTTACAGGTGTTAGTGGCAAGGACTGAGGCTCCTTGATTACTGGCCCATGGTAGAGAGGCCATCATACTGCCCATAACTGCCCATGACTACCCAGCAACAGTTAGAATGTGCACTTCTAATGTAAAAGGATTGAATGGAAATTTAAAGACAAAAGTCATTATTTATTTATTAAATATCATCAAATTATTGTGCCTCCAAGACACAAATTTAAAAGCTTATATTTTGTATTTAAAACATTGGTGGAGGACTGAAATCTTTTATATCTATGCAAAGTCAGCTAAGAAGAGGGGTCATGTTGTTTGTTCATGTATCTTTGGTATGGAGAGTTGACATGTGCAAGACAGATAAGGATGGTAGATGGGTTGTTTTGTTGGTCCAAACCTTTTTGGGAAAGATGACACTGGTATGACCTTATGGTCCCAACAAAAATTTGGTAGAGACATGAACCCCACTACCAGAAAAGTTGTGGTGGTGCCAGAATAAAGGCTATTATCTCGTTATTGGGAAGATTTTAAAACTATTTTATATCCATGATTAGACAGACTGCCAAGAAGATATTACAATATCCACAACAAGCCAATGTCATTCAAGCCTCAGTGATATAACTATAGCTAATGGATATGTGGAGGGTCTTACATCCAGATTCAATTGATTTTATCTTTTATAGCAGGGTGGAAGGAAGGGCAAGCAAATTGGATATGTTGCTGGTTTCTAAATGATTAGTGCCTGGCTTTCATATGATTGAGACCAAAATTTTAGCATTTTCAGACCATGCCCTTGTGTTTCTGGACATAGAGTTAGAGTGTTTTTATGGAAATTTGATCTTATGTGCATAAAGAATATTGCCAGGAAGGATACTCTTTATTCCTGGATTAGCATTTTTGAGGGGGGAGTCTAGCCACCAAGAGAAGGCACTAGTTAGATGGGTACAATTTAAATCCACTTTGAGGAAGGTTGTCAACATCTTTTTAAAGCGCAAACATTAGTGGAAAATATGCAAAGTGAAGAATGGACAAATAAACTAAAGGAGTTTGAAAGGTTGTATAGAGCTTTTAACTGTAGGGACAGAAGTACTTTTATTCAGTTAAAAGCAATCAAACCTCAGGCCAAAGCCATAGAAGTAAATAAAATCCATGAGTGACAGGAGAGATTTAGGACCACCTTTTGGGCCAAAGGATTGGTATTGTCTAAAGTGTTAGCTAAGAGGTGTTGAGAAAGACATCAAGATATGACAGTGTTTGGCATTCTTGAAATTAGTGGCTCAATTATCACTGACAGAGGGAGGACCAATGAGGCATTTTGGAATGATTATAATGAAGTTCACTGTCAGACTGGAAGGGGAGTGTATGAGGAATATATAAAGTTCTTATCCAAAATTCCTTTTATTAGACAGATGAAAGAGAGGATGACATTTTGTTAAGAGAGGCGATATCATCTGATAACCTTAGAAATGTGATTTGAAGGCTTACCTTGGGCAAAGCTCTGGGGTTGGACAGATTGAATCTAGACTTTTACAAAGAATTTAGTGATCAATTTGCTAATCCACTGTTTCATAGATCATTTGAAGGAAATGATCACTTTCCAGATGAAGCTAATTCAGCCAGGGTGACTTTTCTGCCTAAACTTGGTAAGGATAAATACAATGCGACCAGTTATAGACCAGTCTTGGTTTTACAGTTAGAGGTCAAGAGGTATGCTAAGTTGCAAGCCAATAGCTTGGATAACGTTTTACTGAATTACATACCTTTAAATCACCAAGGAGTTACAAAAATATGGAGGGGGGAGCCAGATATGGTGCAACTTTGGCTGAACATCCAGAACAGAAAACAACTAGCTCAACTCCTTTTAGCAGATTTCCAGAAAGATTTTGATAGTATAGAGTGGAATTTTGTGTGGGCTCTGCTAGAAAGAGAGGGATGCACCCCTAATTTTATATCCAAATGCAGGTTATTATATTCTGAAGCCTCGACAAGAGTATCTACAAATTGTTTATTATCCTTTCTGATTAAATTAGGTCAGGCCATGGGGCAGAGTTACCCTCTCACCATTTGTACTAAGTATGTATTTTCTTGACAAATTTTTAAAATTAAGACATATGGGAGATACCATTGCAATGATGACTGGAAGATCTTTTTAACATCTTGGTTTACAGACAATTGTATGGTCTGGCTAGCTCACCTACAGGGAGATTCCCCAGGAGTTTTTATGTCCTTTCAGAATCATGCTAGGTTATCTTATCTGCAACTTAATGTGACTAATACTAAAATTTTCCTTTTGACCCATAGAGCATTGGACTTGTTAAAAGGTTAGGGAGACAGTCCATGACTGGTGGTGACAAGGTTGGTATGCTGGGGCAACCTGCTGGACCTGGATATATCACAGATTCATAAATTAAATGCTACACTTTTCTCAGAATTTCTATACATAAACTGTGAGAACAGGAGGAACCCAGGGGTCCTATTCTTGTGTAGTTTATAGCTAACTGAGATGTCATTTTTATATAAAGTTGCTTGTTATTAAGGTGACTTCCTCACATACTCTTTTCCCATTATCTCTTCGATTGTCAAAAGAGAGTTATGAAATTTATCTGGAAAGGCTCTAAGCCAAAAATTTCTAGCACTAAACTCTTTGCTCCTATTGGGTGGGAGGCTTGGGTCTCCCCATCTTTATGGCATATGCTAAAGCTGTCATGGGATGACAGTTTGTGAGGCCTAGAATGCTCAGAACCTGTTTGGCTCTGGCCAAAGTTAGAGGTTGCAACCAGGAAAGTTTACAAGGGGAAATGGGAAGTCATCACATGATGCAAGGTCTGGGGCCTGTAGATTTAGAGTACTGGTTTGAAAGGCTGGTGTCCTCTACTGAGGAGGATCATCAGAGAGGAAAAATCATTATTCCTATATCTAGGCTTTGGACTACTGAAGGAACTCAATTTTTTTCACACTCTTGTTTATTTTAAGGGTTGAATATATAGAGGTTATATCTATATTTTTGGATGTATTGAGCAGTACAGGTATTTTTCTTTATTCATTGCAGGATTCTGAGGAAGATGAAAATACATTTATGATGCATAATTGGCAGCAGACATGCCAGATTCAAGGGTGTCTTTCTATGTTACACATTTGTAAATCACAATTCTCACTTTGGCTGGAGCGGTTGTTAGACCAACATTGGATATAGAGATTATTCATCACTTAAAGGTAAGGTTAAAATGTTTTTTTTACAATTCTTTAATAATAATTACTGGTCTGGCACTTCTATATTCAGCCAAAAAAATAGCATAATCAGCTGCCTTTTGAATGTGAAAGATAGGAGGCATGTTGTGTGCCCTGTACCACCATAGCCCTCTACCACCATAGTTTTTTTTTTCAAGTGCTTTCACTTGTGTCAGTGCCCCCAAATTTTTTTTTCAAATATAATTTGGGGAACAGAGGTGGTTTATGTTTGAGGTGCAGCTCTAGGAATGTTGATTACTTACAGATGGTTGGTATTGTAAAGAGGTATGCTCCGCTGGCCATGTAACCTTTGAAGTGGCTAGATGGGGACTTAGCAATGTCCACTAAAGATGCTAATATTTCTTTAACAGTGTGAGTCTGGCTTGGATTGGTGACAGTTTCCTGTTAAATACATGAGTGGTAAATTCACTTTTTAATAAAGCTGCATCATTTCAGTTTGGGGCATCATAAAGATTTGGTTTGAAATGAATGGCAGGAACTTTCATCTATCTTTCTGTTTGCATTTAAAATGTTTTTAGATGTCTCTTAACTTTGTACTTTACCTGCTTATAGCATGATCAACAGTATAGTGGAGTAGGAAAAGATCAACAGAGTACAAGTTAACTTTTTTTAGCGCAGGAGTTATATGCCATTGTTCATCATTCTTTTATTTTTATGTTTGCTTAGGTTTTGTGTTTTGGTTGTCAAAACGCTTGCAATAAAGTGCTGTAAAAAAAAAAACAAAAGAAAAAAAGAAAAATGAACTGTTAACTTTGATAAGAACATAACTGTTTTGTTTTGCTCATACTACATACTGTTTTATTTCCAAAAGTTGTGCCTAATAAAATTCTTCCAGAAAAGACTTTTATTATATGTCCAATAAAAAGTAATTCCATATTTACAGCACTGAGTCTGACTTTTCTCAAAAAAATGAAATTGGACTTATCTTAAAATGTGGTGTAGTCCTTAAAATACATCTGTTAGGGAGATGGGCAAAATTAAATTTCTCCTTCTGGTAACCACCATGGAAATGCACTTGCCAAGTTTTTTGACTTACTGTGAGTCTAATAAAATCAAGTTACATTATGTGTTATAAAGGATGTGGAAGAATAACCCACCCAAAGAAGCACTGTTGAATTAAGTCCAGACTATCTAAAATAAATTATGTTGTCTGGAGAACTGTGATTATAAGCTGTAGAGCTTTTTTTGCTTTACCAGAGTCAAAATGAAATATAAATCTTAATTACTGCTTGCTAATTTCTACTGGAAAGTGCTGATCCGAGTCAGTTTCATCAGGCTTATCTTTGCCATACACAAAGCAGAGAGAGAGAAACAAAAAGAGGAATCTGCAAGTGAAATAATTATTAAAGCAAGTTTAAAAACAGTGCACAAGAAACAGTGGTAGAAGGACATGTACTGCTGCGTATTTTAACAAAGTGAAATGCAGTTGCTAAAAGGTTGATTACAAAAGACATTTGTAATAAATTATTGGATGGGTGCTTTTCAAGGATGTGTATTATGAATGCATTAAACTGCTAAAAGAAATGTATTAGGAAAAGAATTCATGCAACATGAAGTATATGCTCAAGTGGTTTACACAGAAAATTACTGTACCTGTTTATATGCAAGTAATGAGTATTGTAATTCTTAAATTACAAAAAGTAGTTTGCTGCAATTTAAGTGAAGACATAAAACCATTGAACTTGCTGCAATTTAAGTGAAACACTGTACTGTTACATGTACTTATGATTATAAGAAAGCTGTTGAAATTTTCCCAAATGTAAAAAGGTGCTGCTACTATATACAACGTATGAAATGCTCGTTTCATAAAGAAAAGGGAAGCATTAAATGGTGTAATATATTGGAATTTGGTTTTATGGCAACACAGAGTCTGTTCAGAAGCAGTGGTGTGCCAGGGAAAACAGTTGCTCTGGCTTTCTAAGAAAATAAGTTAATCAATTCTATTCTGATGTGCATTCAGTGAAAAATGTTGACCCCGATATATGTTCTAAACTAAATTATAAACAGTGTAAGAAATGCTAATGGTTCACAAGTGAGAGGTTCAATAATACAGGGGCTGTATATTGTTTAATAGTATGCATCACAGATACATGCCCACTAAAATTTCTACTTTATTCTGTTACCCAGTGACTAGCAAAAAGTCCACTGGGAAATTACTTTTGCATTTAAATAATCTGAATGGGGAAAATGGGAACCCAAGCAAATGGGAAACTGCAATAGAAGAAAATAAATACAGAAACCCATTACTGAGTCTCTAACAGAGAAAAAAACAAGTTGTTATGTTAGAGAAGAGTGCATTGCAACAGTGAAATAGACTGTTTACATGAACCAGACATTTTTTGCATTTCTGAATTGTCCTGCATTTAAAACAAGTGAAAATCATGGTCTTGTAAAAAATAGCAAATTCTTTCTCAGCATTGTAATGTTTCTGAAGCAGATTGTTTGCTAGCATCTCTATTCAGCAGAACTTTCCCTGCCTCTCTGTGTAAGCTCTATGTTTTGAAAGTCAAAGCAAATGAAAAAAATGTGATGTGTAAAAAGTACTGACGAATGGTGGAAGTTTGTACAGCAGTGAATCTTACTATGTGTTGTTTGTGGCAAAGTATAAGAGAGGCTAAAGTAAAAGGCAAATCTTTCCAAGTACTGAATTGTTAACCCTAAATTGCTATTTTGCCCTAGGTTTATACAGAGACTTGCACCAGCAATAAAAGTCAGCACTTATGGCAGTTAAATGATTGGTTTGAAAAGAAAAATCTTTGCTGATGTCACGAGAGACTTGCAATGAAAAGGTATGCATAAAAATATTTCTTTACCAAGACACTTGGCATTTTGAAGTGTTGCTTCTCAAAGTTCAACACTGACATAGAAAAGGAGGTGAATTGGAGTGTGGTACAAGAAAGAAAGAAAAAAGAAATGTGTGGAAATCTAGTTGCAGATTGCTTGAGTTGAAAATGATTGACAGTGTGGCAATAAGCAAGTCTTTAAATGATGTGATATTGTGGAAGCTTAACAAACTCTGATGAAATATGGCAACACGAGTGAAGGAATTTCCCAGATTTTCAAGCCTTCTCCAGGTTTAGTAATGGGTTTAATGCTGCCACTATAACTTTTCTCAAAAAGCAAAATAAATAAACTCAGCAAGCTGTTGGTAAGCAAACATTTAAAAAGCAATGGCAGGGAGAAATCCCCCTAGAACAAAGGACAAAAGACATTCTAATAGGTCTGAATTACTATTTAAAAGATTCCTCTCCCTCTTCCACCCTAGCAAACTCTTTATACTTCCAAAAAGTCCGAACATCCATTTCTCTTTGGCAACAAATTATTTCAGATATATGTGTTCTGAAAGTAACCCACCAAGGTTACAGATGACAGTGGGAGTCCCCACCCCCCAAGAGATTCCTCATGATATCTTCAACTAGGAGAAGGGTTTTATTCAAGAAAGTTTCTGGTGCCAAAGAAAAAAGATTCATGGAGACGATTTCTGTATCTCTCGTTTCTGAACCTGTTTATCATAGTGCCCAAGTTCAAAATCTTATCCCTTCACAAATTGTTACTTCTCATTCTCCATTTTCTGGTGAGATTAGATTTAATGATGCATATCATCACATTCCTATAGAACTAGATTTCAGACATGCCTTAAGATTTTCTGTATTTGTGTCACACTATCAGTACCCCTTGGTCTATCCATTGCTCCAAGGTTATTAAATAAGGGTATATCTCCTGTGACAGCCTGTGTCATACCCCAAAGTATTCACATTTTCCTTATTTTGAGATCATTGCACACTGATGAAATCAGATTAGCTCCTCTGTTTGAAAAATGAGCTTCTGCACTCGTAACTTGGCTGTGCTTTTCGTCACTTTTAAACCCTTATTCTCATTTTTCTTTAGATAAAAATGTCATCTAGAGAGTACTCTCCATAGCTGTAACATGTCCCACCCTCACTGATTCCTCTGCAGGAAGTTCTGCTTCTCTTCTGACATGCTGACCTCACATGGGGTTGGAAGCATCAAGAACTTACTCAGCAATAGGAAGGAAGACATACTGAAAAAGGCTTTTCAGCATTGTATTTTTTTTTTCATTTTACATGTGAGTTAACCATTGTTGGTTAATTTGCTCTTCAAATCTCTGAGTGACAGAGTTTTTTTTTTTTTTTTTTGTCAAAGAAATTTGAAAACTAACACATGCAGCACAAAGTCATTACCTCTCAAATGCCCCTCTTTTTGCCTAATGTCATCAATTATTCCTCTATCTGCCCATGATTTTTGCAGAATGCCACTGATTTTTGTGTTATATTTTTACCTTGCCCCTCTCATGTAAAACTTTTGAATTTTAGATAAATCCCTTACACTGATCTATAATGCCAGGCATTAAAGTTTCTTGCTTCTTATTGTCCTGAAAATGCAAGTTGATGCAAAACCTGTTTTTCTTTGAACAAATTAATGTACTACACAAGCTTATGTGCAACATCGTTGTGATATTTACTTAAAAAAAGAAAACAGAGAAAAGAAAAGTCCTATTATACTAGACTAGGAACTGAAGCAATGGCCCAACTTTGCATCATCAAAGTGACAAGTGAGATGATGTCAAAACAGGAAGTACTACACTAGTAAGACTGTGCTGAACTGAAATTTGCAAGTGGGAAATTACAGTAAAACTAATAAAAAGAATATCCTAATAAATTAAACTACAGAACAGGAAGCCACCCAGTCATCTCAGAAGGAAGAAAGAAAACAACCTGCGGGTAAGTGCAAATGTCATTCCATATGATGTTTAAATGGCTGACTTAAATTTGCAGTCTTTTTCAACGAGTCAGAAATCTCTCACCTTTTGAATGATCTCCTACAAAAACTGGGGCAGCAAGAGAACATACAAAAGTCTTTTTTACTTCTTGTCATAGGATTGTCTACTGTAGTGTCTCCTAGACATCTTAGTTTAAAGAGCTTTCCTCCATAGGAACATTTCGACTTGTATCTAGATTTATTCATAAATTTTTCCATTCAGACTACACAAGAGAAATATCTTTATTGTTGCAACATCAACATCCCCCCCATCCTGTCTGCCCCATAAAGCAGTTGTGTGTCTAGCTGACCAGATCCCAGATACCAATCAAATTAAGGACATTGCCATCAGCCTTGAAGGCCATCCACTCACTGTATGAGTGTTGTTCCTTTGGTGGAATTCCTATCCAGCAACAGTGCAGTATAATTACAACATATGTTACACTGTGCATTCAGTAATTCTACCACTCTGTACCCACTTGGTGTAGAATTTAACTTTATGACTACTGTATGCCTCTTTAAGGTACTGCCCCTGGTCAGCTATAGCACTCGCTGTGCACCTCACCCCATTACTCCTGCTCCCTCTAGTGTTTAAGTTATTCACCTTCCCACATAACCTTACTCCCATCCACTTTCTCTGCTAGCTTTTCCCTCTACTCTCAGGGCTTCCTACTGACACAGTCCTCACATCTCAACCTGTTAGTATCCTCCATCTGACCTCTCTCTCTCCCAGATAGAATTGCTCTGTCCTCTCTCTTCCACATAAAGTCCCAACTCTCACTTTTCCCTACCATAATCTCTTTTCATCCACCTGTATAGCCTTGTTCTCAGCCTAGTGACTGTCAGCTTCTTTGCTTTGTTTGTGTACTATTACATTCTAAGCAGGCTCCCAGGACATTAATCTCAGCATTTGTATCATCTAGTTTGCTAGAACTACTGGAAGGTACCCCGCCACCTACTGGCTCTGCCTTTAATCACTTATCCCTTCTCCGGAGACTGTACGTCCCTATTCACCTCCCATAATGCACTGTGTCTCTGAAATCACACACTTGGTTTTGGCGCCATTTCTGTCTGCCCCATAGCGTGGTTGTGTGTCTAGCTTACCAGGTAAACCCTTTACTGGGATTGAACTGCTTTGTAAGGTTTTAATGTGTTGAAATTCCACCTGTATTAACTGCTCTAACTTGACGATCTAACACATAGTTGTCCAATGGCGCATAGAGTGTGTTATTTAGCCTTATTGGTGTTTCTCATTGAAACAGCGTACTCGACCAAAATGTATTCTTAGCTAACTACTGTTGGGGTGTTTTGGGAGCCGTGTTTTTGGTTTGCTATGTTATCTGTATACAGTAATATTATGTGCCCTATTACTGAGTTTTTAAATGCTGCTTCACCAAGCTATGATCTGTGCTAAGTACTGGTGTGGTTTTTGTGAGCCGAGTTTATAGTTTGTTTTATAATAACTGTGAAAAGAAACACTACTTGCCCTGTTATTGTGCTTTCTATTGCTGTTTAACTTAGCTGCACTTTGTGCTACATTCTGCTGAGGCTTTTGCGAACCATGTTCTTGGTTCGTTTTGATAGTAATTACTAACAGTAACTTTTAATGACCTGTTTGTGTATTTTTCTAATGCTGTGAGCTGCTGTTGAAGACTGGAATTTGCCAAACAGCCAAATAGCCCTCCCCCCTACATTTCTGAGGCTTTTGTGAACCGCGTTTATGGTTCGGTTTGATGATAACTGCTAACAGTAACAGTATTTGATCGGGTAATTGCGTTTTCCTAATGCTGTGAGCTACTGGTGAAGCCTGGGCCTTGCCGATCAACCAAATAGCTCATCTACATTGCTGAAGCTTTTGCGAACAGTGTTTTTAGTTTGGTTTTATTATAACTGCTAACAGTAACAGTATATGACCTATTAATATCTTTTCCTAATGATGTGGGCTGCTGGTGAAGCCTGGGCCTTGCTGGTCAACCAAATAGCCCCCCCCTACATTACTGAGACTTTGCAAACTGTGTTTTTGGTTTGTTTTGAGGCCAACTGTTAACAGTAGCATTACATGACCTGTAATTGCATTTTTCTAATGCTGTAAGCTGCCAGTGAAGCCTGGGCCTTACCAATCAACCAATCAGCCCCCCTTCATTGCTCGAGACATGCCTATGACCTCTATAGTATTCTGCTCTGTGTCTGCCTGTTATACAAGGTTTTGATTTATCCTAGTACGGCATAAGGTTCAGTGAACTTTGTTTTAGTTGGTACCGTATATTGATGTGAATTGCTAAATGACTTTGTGAACTGTATATTATTCCCTATTCAGATAGCTCTTCACTTTAACTTACCTCAAATCTCTACTATCCTGCTTCCCCTTTCTCCTCTCGGTCCCTTCAATACTTCTAGTTCAATCTACCATCTTCCTCTTACTCCTCTCATTTCTCGGTCCATATGACTCCTGTTATAAGCTAACACTTTTTTCTCCCTCATTTCACCTCTATTCATATTCCTACTTAGCCTATTCCTTTATTATTACCTAGTCCTCCCTACTACCTTGCTGCAGCTATCTACTACTACTACTACTCACCTCACACTCACCCCTCTCTCTCTCATTGTTTATCAGGTCCCTGATACCAATCAAATTAAGGACATTGCCAACCCCAATCAGCCTTGAAGACCATCCACTCACTGTATGAGTGTTGTTCCTTCAGTGGAATTCCTATCCAGCAACAGTGCAGTATAATTACAATGTATGTTACACTGTGTATTCAGTAATCCTGCCACTCTATACCCACTTGGTGTAGAATTTAACTTTGTGACTACTGTATGCCTCTTAAAGGTACTGCCCCTGATCAGCTATAGCACTCCCTGTGCATCTCACCCCACTACCTCTGCTCTCCCTAGTGTTTAAGTTATTCACCTTCCCACATAACCTTACTCCCATCCACTTTCTCTGCTAGCTCTTTCCCTCTACTGTCAGGGCTTCCTACTGACACAGTCCTCACATCTCTACTTGTTTGTATCCTCTGTCTGACCTCTCTCTCCCAGATAGAATCCCTCTATCCTCTCTCTCCCACATAAAGTCCCTACTCTCACATTTCCCTACCATAATCTCTTTTCATCCACCTGTATAGCCTTGTTCTCACCCTAGTGACTGTCAGCTTCTCAGCTTAGTTTGTGTACTATTACATTCTAAGCAGGCTCCCAGGACATTAATCTCAGCATTCTCTCCACTGTACCAAAGTATCCAACCTTCTTACTGATAGTTTTTTATCATCTAGCTTGCTAGAACTACTAGAAAGTGCTGTTCCGCTCACTTTGCTCCCCTACCCCCATTCTCACCCACCTCCACATCAATTACATTTATAGTTGTAGACCACACCCCCAACACATCTAACTCCCAATTAGCCAAACAAGCCTCACCTACCATCCCTCACTTATAGACTCCAGCACACCCCTATTCAACACCTGACTATTACTACTATCACTCCTACAATAACCCAACTACTCCTCCAACTCAACATGCCTTATATGCATCTCACCCACTTACTAAAAGTGTTATGTTCCTCATTAACTATCTTCTCTCTCCTCCTTCTGTCACTCCTTTCCTCCTACCACACACACCTTAATACCACTTCCCTACCACCATGGCAAATGGATTCCACAACCAATCCTAGACAAGAAGCACATTTTCCTATATCACCCTACAACCTTTCCTCCACACAATCTATTTCCTCCCTCTATAATACTCTTAAGTACAAGACCGGCACCCCATTCTCCCTGAACCATGCTAAGATATTACACAAACTAAACAAGCTCTATCTATACCTCCTCCAAAAGCTTACTTGCTGCGGGGACATTCACCCTAATCCAGGACCCAACAACACTAACCACAGTACCTTTCAGCAACTAAATCCTCTATATCTAAGACCATCATCATCTCTACTCCTTATAAACATCAATGTAAGAAGCATTCGTAGCAAAACCCAGGACCTTCATGCCCTACTAGCTCTATACAAGCCAGAAGTCACTGTGCTAACAGAAACATGGCTCAAACTTGAACACCATGATAATGAAATCAGTGCCCCTGGGTACAACATCACACATAGAGACAGAACAGGTAAAAAGGGAGGTGGTGTTGCAATACTTTTCCAAAACCACCTTAGTTTTGAACAATTTGAGTGTAATTCCCAAGACGTAAAGGACATAGAACTAATTCTAAGCAAATTAAAAGTCACATCCAACAAACACATAATTACTGCAGGTGGATATCTCCCACCAGGTAATAATACTACCATACTGGAAAGCCTACTAAACTTGATGTCATCCTCCCTTCCTCATGAATCCATACTATTACATTACTTCAACACTGACTGGTCTGACTGTTCCAGCCAAAATCCCTGCACCTATATAAACCTCCATGGGTTCAACCAAATTATAACTGCCCCCACAAGAACCGACAAAACCTCCAAATGCCAGTCCATCTTAGACTGGATTCTGTTATCAGACCCCTCACTGGCTCAACAATCAGGCTGTCTTCCTGACAGTCTGAGTGATCATCAGGCAATCTACTCAATTAGAAATCGATCCCACCACATCAAACAACCTATCCTCAGAGCAGTACGTAACATAAAGACCTTCATAGCTAAAGACCTAATTAATTCATTAACATGCTGCAACTGGACTCCCTTAAAACAACTACCCCAGATGACGCTGTGCAGTACTTCAACTCAACCTTCCTAGATATCCTAAACTGTCACGTATCCCCCAGAACCATTAGAATCAGAACTAACTATGCCCCATGGCTAACAAAAGATACTAAAACCATAATGAAAGAAAGGAACAAAGCCTGATTACAATTTCATAAACAAAAACACAGTATCATGAGACAAACTTATCTTGAACTCCGCAACAAAGCTAAAAAATTAGTAAAACATGAAAAAACTAATTACCGTATAACCATGCAGGAAAAGTACACTCACAACCCTCAAAAATTTTGGGCCGCTATAAATACTTTATTGCACCCAGGTAAATCCATCACTTCTACCCCTGTACTTCCAAACAACCATGACAATATCCCCACCCAATTTAACAAATACTTTACTGAAACAGTCCAAGCCCTAGCCAACACTCAGAATACTACTAGCAGCCCCTTACCTACAGAGACCCCTACCCACATCAGTATAACAAACAACTCCTCCACTTTATCCCTAGAACCAGTCCCTGCTAAAACTATTGCTAAACCTCTCAAAAAACTGAAACCAACCACTCTGGCAGCTGACAATCTACCTGCAGACTTCCTTCAAATAACTGCTGAAGCTATAGCCTATCCAGTGTCCATTCTCATAAATAGGTTAATATCAAAATGTAAAGTACCTCACTCCGGGAAAATATCACATATTATACCACTCCACAAAGGGGGTAAGTCCTTTGAGCTTACTGACTAATGCCCTTTTGCAATCCTATCACCTTTATCAAAAATATTAGAAAGGGTAGTTCATTCCCAGCTACTGCAGTACCTCCTAAAAAGTAACCTGCTATCCATATCCCAGCATGGCTTCAGACCTTCCCATAGCACTACTACAGCACTGTTCTCCTTTACCAACATTGTTAATCACCATAGAAACAATGGTCTATGTGTATCCTCAATATTCTTAGACTTATCAAAAGCCTTTGATATGGTGAACCAGATGCTCTTAGAAAGTCTGGCATCACCTGACATAAGCTCCTCCACCATGTCATGGTTCAATAACTACTTAAAATGTCAACAGGCAGTTCTATGGCAAGATCAACTGTCCTCTCTATGACCAGTAGGCATAGGTATCCTGCAAGGGTCCATCCTAGGACCTCTGTTATTCTCACTATTTACTAACCAGATAGCCTCATCCACACTCTCTGCCTCAGTTGTGCAATATGCTGATGATACCACCATTATATGTGCCTCCCCCACCCTACATGAGCTAAAAGCCATAACCCCAAAAACTTTTCTTTAGCTGAAGCATGTTTCATTAACATAAAACTTATTCTTAATCCCCAAAAAAAAAACTCATTCTCTTTAGCCCTGATAGATCTCCTCCACCAAATAATGATTTTACCATAATATCTAGAGACAACACACACAAAACTATTAGGTGTTGAAATTGACAATAATCTAAAATTTGACATACATATAGCCCAAACAATTAAGAAAGTTAACAAAAAGTTCAGACTCCTCTACAGGAATAGACAGTTCATCACTAGACCTACCAAAGTCACCTTAGCAAGAATACACCTCTTATCCATTCTACTTTATGTCTCACCTATCTTAACTAATCTTCACCACAGCGAACTAAACAAATTGGAATCCTGCTACAACAAGATTGCCAATTTTGCTACTGATGCCTCTCATAGATCCCATCACTGTCTTGCCCTCAAGAAACTAAATTGGCTTGAATTACCTCAACGACTCCTATTCAACCAACTCTCAATAACTCATAAGCTCTACTACCTCCTTGACAAAACCCCAGCACTTCAGAACCTAATTCACCCATACAGCACCACCAGAACCTTAAGATTTAGTTATCAGAACCACATAAATGTCATCAAACACAAAAATGATGTGGGTAAATCTCTCTTTGCCTGCACCATTGCCAGAACTTGGAATTCACTCCCATGCCACTTAACTTCCACCACCTCTACTTCCCAATTTAAAAAACTTCTCAAAACCCACTATGTAAATAACTGGCATTGCACATGTTACTCCCCAGGCTAGGTCAAACCACTGCACTGTTGCTAGGATTCTGCTAGGGATTATAAGGCTGCTCCCTATATCCTGTAGCTACAAATCTGGTTAGTATCAATTGGTTGCTACCCAAGTTAAAAAAAAAATTGTTAAATTTTTTAGATACTTATATGAATATTGGCTTACTGCCAAAAAAATTGGAAATTGTGAATCTGCTAACTATGTTCAAATATATTCACTGTTCTCTTATTTGGTACTGTTTTTGTAACTACATTTGTGTTTGGAGCCATCTGCACTCAGTTGTATTCCTATATGTATCATATATGTGTATTATTATGTTTCCTTATATACTAATGTTTTATCTCTATGGAATTGTATTGTTTGCTTGGAACTTTTCTCCCCGGGTCTCCGCTGAAAATGGACCTGTGTCCAGTCGGACTTTCTCGGTTAACAAATGTAAAATAAAATAAAAATAAAATAATAAAATAAAAATTTCAGATTACACTTTAGGGCATTGTAAATGGAGATATTCAGTGGTGTAGAGACCAGCTCTATCAAAATCCAGGTCTCCAATTTTCACTTGCAGCACTGTCTGTCACAAGAGATGCCACAGACTTTGCCTAAGGAGCAGTGTCTATGGGGATACAAGTGCAGGGTTTTTCGGACAGAAAAAAAAAACACAAAAATTTATAAATGATCTCAACGCATTCTCTGTACAGACTAGACATGCCAGCCTGGGATATAGATTTTTGGCTCTACAGACATCTTACATAGAGCCAGAGTAAACTTGTATGGCAGACAAGCTAGGCAGGACCAGGACAGACCCACAAAATGGAAACTGAATTATAATATCTCCCAGGAATTGGTCCATCTGAAGGGATCATCTCAAATAGATATGTTTGCCTCCACATACAACAATCAGTTGGCATAATTCTGCTCTGGAACTCCATGAAAGAAGGCCTGGAAGACAGATGCTTTTTCTTTTTCTTCTCCTGGGACAGGAATATCCATATATGCTTTTCCACCTTTTCTACTAATATACAAGTCATTCTGAAGATTCAGAAGGACTCTTCCAATGTTGTTGGGGTGACTCCCATTTGCCCCAGACAACAGTGGCCGGGGCAATTATGACAAGCTTCATCACAGTTTGGACCTACTCATGCAGGACAAAGGGTGTTTGATGTCAGCATGTCTATGCCTGGATCCCCATATTAATGCAATCTCACGCAAAATGCTTTTGAAAAAGGATGTTATATACTAAGCCTCCTAGAAAACAGCTTCTCTTTGGGATCTTATTTTTGTGTTGTCAAAACTAACTCTTGATTCATTTGAACCAGTTCATCAGGATGACTTGAGTTCCTAACATACAACAGAGTGTTATTGACTGCTCTGTCCTCTGTAAGAAGAATATCTGAGTTGCAAGTTCTTATGGTGGTCAACCTTATCTCATTTTCCACAAAGATAGGGTTTCCTTGGTAACTAATCCTTTGCTTATCTGAGTTTAGTTTAAGACAATATATCTATCTCTCTGTATTGTTTCCAGAACCTAAAAGTGAAGAAGAAAGGATAATCCATACCTTGGGTGTGCACAGGCAGCTCAGGTACTCTCATAACAGAAGATAATCAGTTACAAACACTAATCAGTTGTTCATTTCTTGTGAAAGTAAGAAAAATGGGCAGCCATGTCAAAGCATAGTGTTTGTAAATGCTTGTCTCAAGCATTTACCTGTGTTATATCCACTTCAATAAGGCAGTTAAAGGTAGGGTCTAACTAATTCTACCTGGGCCTTGGCCACATCTGTGGCTTTTTGAAAAGGGATGGATTCTAGAAATATTCTAGAAGTAGCAGCTTGGTATTCTGTCCATACTTTTACAAAGCAGTGTAAAATAGATACCTTCTCCAGGCATACCTCTCAATCTCTTAATGCAAAAAATCTGGACAAAGCCTGACAAAATAGGGGGACAAAGGGCCAAAAATAGGGACATATTTTGAATATTGCTCTTATAAACTTAGAAAGTTATTAGGGTGACAGCGTTTGTTTCAACATACATTTCCTGAAGGATCTGAAGTCAGAAACTCAAATGTATGTCATTATTCAGTGACTTCAATCCTCAGATCATCTCAATGATTTGCCAGAAAACAACAAATTTTATGAGGAACAGACCAAAAATATGAGCCAAAAATCTGGACATTCTGCAAAAATCTACACAGTTGAGAGTTATGTTTCCAGGTCTACCACAAGCTTTATTAAGACCATTGTCCAGGGGGTCCTGGAACTTCATCCTTCCTCCTCCCAGACAGTCTACATTATGTTAATCTACCCATACAGCTAAGACCACCATAACAATAGATGTTCAAAGGATCACTGCTGCATTAGCTGCTCCCTCCCTCCATTTGCCTTATTTGTGTACATTTGTGTTGCCAGCGTATACACACACACAAACACACACACACACACACACACACACACACACACACACACACACACACACACATACATACATATATATATATATATATATATATATATATATATATATATATTTATATCAAATTTCCTAGCATTGTCCTTGTCAGGACATTCCCCTCTCTGTTGGCATAAAAGCTCTGAGGGGCTTGGTGCCCATACAGCTCTTTTTTACCTCCTCGTGAGCTGTGTATTAGTTTGGACACATGGAAGGTGCTCTAAAGCTTTGAAAGCTGTTTGGCTGTTATATCCTTAGCAGGATATCACCCATATAGCTAAGGCTACTGTAGGTGTTATCATTCAAACATCTACTGTTATGTTAAGTTTATTGCTCAACTGTTCTTTGTTGTGCAGCAGAATGAGAACGTTTCGTATCAAAATATTCTGATAGACAAGAGGAAACTGGTGTTTTGCATTTCAATGTTACAACTGTGCAAAGTAGAACTTTATGTGAAAGTGATGACTCCAGCTCTAAATCTTTCAAGGAAGCTGAAAAAGAAAATAATAAAGAGCAAAACGGGTTTTCAGAATGACAGAGAATTTTGCAAAGTTGTTGGTTAATCCTGTCCTGCACAACAGCAAATAAAAACAAGAAATTGACAATTTGTATAAAAAAAAAAAAAAAAAAAAGATTTTCTGAACTTATGAAAGAGTTAAAGATGACACCAATGTGAAAGTGCTAAGCCAAGTGAGCAAGTGAGATTGCAAGACAAAATGAAAAAGTGAAAAAGAAGCAAACTGATCTGGTTTTAGAACATGAAAGACAAAAGAGAAGTCAGTGTTGGGCTTAAGCTTACTGCACATCTAAAAAGTGGGACAGAAGAATTTTGATAGGAGCTACATAGCATTAGCAATGCTTTGCTCAAAATAAAATTGAAGTAACAAAATGCTCAGGCTGATTTTGAGATACTAAAGGAGCAACTCCAACAGACTGAGAACAAAGTCAAGAGCTACACATAAGCTCATGCTCATTGTGATGTCCCTCCTATTGGCCAGTGATCAATGAGCCTCAATCCTTGCCACTGACACCGGTGAAGAATGTTCACTTTGAGAAAAATATACCCATACAATATTTTCAGATGCAGCTGTCTGCACCAAGTACAGTTTCTCTTAATAGCACACATGGGATACATACTCCAGTCCAGGAGCTGGGCTTCCTCTCCAGGCCCAAAATAAGACTCCCCACTGACCACTATAGAGCTGAGTCCTTAGCCAGGTATTCCAAGCCCAAGTCCTCCACCACCCTGTCTATGAAGTCAGTGCTCTCAGTGTCCCTGTTCATAGCTGTCACACACACTGTCTTTGAGATTTGAATTTTCACTCATACACACCTGAGAAAGGCTGGCACAGCTTGTCTGCTCTAACACCTCCACCCAGACTATAAGGTACATTTACTGCCACCAGAACACCTGAAGTCATCTACTTTAAGGCTATTACAAGGGTACCCAATTACACTTAGTAAAATTAATATTTATACAAATGGTAGTTTCACCAAGCAGCAAAACTTTCAAGGACCTGGAGCCACAGTGCCATTAAATAAATGCAAGTACTCTCAAAGGTTAAATATTTTCTAAAAGACCAGCCACAATGAAGTGTTTAGATATATGTAAAAATAAATAATAAAAGGAAACATGGCAGTACTGAATATCTATTTACAATAAACACTAGAATTTCAATAACAAGAAATATAAAAAAGACACACAGATGGAAAGACTCAGACAGACACAAACATAAACTGCATTTAGCTAATCTCACTATATTTTTCTAACTGAATGAAGAATTACTCTTCCACAGTTACTTACTAAAGCAAGGCACGAAGAAAGTGGATGAGTTTCTCTTGTCAGGTCCAAAAACCTCACACCTCTTATTAGTATTCAAATACAATTTCAGTGCTGGCTACAGAATGACATAACGTCTGGTCACCTGACTCTGTGGTTCCTACACTAACCCCTCAATAGAAACGGAGCCAGGATCTGGCACTGATGTGTCACAATACACACATAGAACTTTAGCAAAGGTTTATTACAGCATCTGGAAACTGTAAAACAATTCCTACACTTCCACCCTTCCTGCAGAAACTAACAAGCTACTCTGTGGCAGCATTTCGACTTGTGAGATAAAATCTTTATGGCCTAAACCAAGTTATTTAATTTCAGGCTATTGTTTCTTAAAGTTAGCTGAGCTGGGCTTAATCTTTTCCAGTATCCTCTGTTAAAATATATACATTTCATCAGTTACAATACAGTCTGACATACACATATATTTTATTTATTTTTTATTTATTTAACATTTGTTAACCAGGAAAGTCCGACTTGGAACAAAGCCAATTTTCAGGGGAGGCCAGGGGAGAAATGCTCCAGATGCATGTCTTTTTAACATGTTTCTATTTTTTCTGCAGCATAGTTACATAAAACATGTAACAAAGAATAGTTTCTGTAAAATATTTCTTTACTGTCCAGCACGTCCCGTTGTTGATACATTTTTAACACAAGCAACTTCTGAAAATACATTTTTAACACAAGTATTAGTACAAATCAGTTTGTTAGTCAAATGACTTATATTTTTTCACAAAGCTCCAGCTAGCTATGCTGGGATATGTTACACATGCACTACCCTACCCCCTTGGCACAGCTGACACTACCTCACATCATCACATCTCTCCCTCCTCCCCTTTGAAGACTCAATCTAGTTTTTCAAGTGAATCTAGAGAAAAGTTGCTTGTTAGAAATGAGCCTGTCTGGGAACACATTAACCTATACCCTGCCTTGAGAGTCCATCTGCATTGGCATTGCTGACCCCACTATTGTGCTACACTGTCATATCATATGCCTGCAACCCTAGGATCCACTTTAATAACTTGGCATTTTGCTGGCTGGCTCAATGTAGCCACTTTAAGGGATTGTGGTCTGTAACCACATTAAATTTCTTCCATACAGATAGGGCTGAAGTTTCTGCAGTGCCCATACTATGGCTAGACATTATTTTTCTAAAGCCGCATAACATTCCTCCCTGGGTTGGAGTCTACATATAAGATATAAAACAGGGTGCTGTTCTCCCTCTGAGGAAACCTGGCTGAGTACAGCCCCAACCAAATGGTTTGAAGTATCTGGATGCACAACAAATTATTTTCTGTAATCTGGACCGACTAGCACAGGGGGTCTTCCCAAACCCTGTTTAAGCTTTTGGAATTTCCTATCTGGCTTGACTTTCCTTGTCAGGTCTGTGAGGGGAGCAGTTATTGTACTATAATTGGGAATGAACTTTCTATAGTACCCTGATGTCACCATGAATGCCCTCACCTGCTTTTTTGTTACAGGGGCAGACCTTGCCTGAATAGCTCCCACTTTGGCAGGTTCTGGCCTGATATTCTCACTCCCACTCTATGCCCCAGGTTGGAGACCTCTGCCATACCCACCTGACACTTACTGGGCTTAATGGTCAATCCTGCCCTTTGCAGTCTACCCAGGACCTCCATGACATGCTGAAGGTACTCTTGCTATGAAGATGTCAATATCATCCAGGTAAGCAAATGCATAATCTCCTGCTCCTACTAGGATACAATCTACCAGCCACTGGAAGGTTGCCGGGCCATTTTCCATCCCAAAGAACATCTTTGTGAACTCTTATAATCGGAAAGGAGTCACAAAGGCTGACCTCTCTCTAGTGGTGGGAGTCAAGGGCACCTGTCAGTAGCCCTTGGTCAGTTCAATAGTGGTCAGATATGTAGCCTCACCCAGCTGCTCCAAGGCTTCATCTGTCCTAGGCATGGGGTAAGCTTCTGACTCTATTTGACTATTTAGTTTTCTGTAGTCCACACAGAAACTAGTGCTGCCATCCTTCTTTGGTACCAGACCCAATGGGGAGGCCCAGGGACTGCTGGACTCCTGGATTACTCCCATTTCCAACATTTCCTGTACCTCCTCCATCAGAGTCTGTCTGACTCACTCAGGCACCCTGTAAGGGACCTGCTTGATAGGTGTTTGGTGTCCTGTTTCCACATGGTGTTGCACCAGGTGAATGCACCCAGCTTTCTATGTGAACATGTTCCCCAACTCCTGTAACACTGGTTGGATTTCTCGAACCTGAGTAGGGGATAGCTGCTGAGACACTGCTGCCCCTTCCACTAAGGTGTCAGTCCAAGCCTCACTAAGGAGATCAGTCACCAAATTCCCCTCAGACTGCTCCTGCCACCCACTGCAAATACTAAGTACAAGGGCATCCCTATCATGGTAAGGCTTCATCATGTTAACATGGTACAGTTTGTGTCCCTGCCTCTTGCCTAGCAGTTCTACCATGTAATTAACATCACTGAAGTTCCTTACCATTTCGAAGAGTCCTTCCCAAGCTGCCTGTAGCTTTCTGTGTCTGATAGGAATGAGCACCATAACCTGATGAATCACAGCATACTCCTGGGCTCAAGCATTCCTGTCATACCAGACATTTTTCTGATGTTGGACTCCTGCCAGATTCACCTGGGTCCATGAGCTCCCTAGTCCTTGTTTTGAGGTTTAGGATATATGCCACAACAGACTTCTTGTGGGATTCACAATCACCCTCCCACTCATCACAAATCAAATTTAAAGGCTCCCTCACCCTATGTCCATACAGCAACTCAAAGGTTGAAAAACCTGTGGTTTCTCGGGGTACGTCCCTGTAGGCAAACAACACATGGGGCAGATATTTGTCCCACTCTCTCTTAAACTGGTCTGCAAATGCCCTTAACATGGTCTTCAGTGTAGAGTTTAACCTCTTCACAAGACCATTAGTCTGGGGTGGTAGGGAGTGATCTTTAGGTGCTTCACCCGAGAGCACTCCCACAAACAAGCCAGCAGTATGTACCCTCAAAATGTCCATACTTAGTACCTCATTACACCTCTCTCTCCAACGTGTCTACTATTCCTTTGCATAATTTTATACAAACAAACAAATTTTATTGTTGACCTATTGAACTATATCAATGTAAGATTATGTTACTAAGCTTCTTTCTAACTTTAACTTTATGCATGTAACCCAACATATGCAAATCTTTTTGCTATAACTGCTATTATATCAATATTGTTTAAAATTGTACTTGTTTAAAAATGTACTACTGGAGCTTTTCTCCTCAGGTCTCCACTGAAAATGAGCCACAAGCCCAGTTGGACAAACCTGGTTAACAAATGTCAATAAATAAATAAGGTCTGACATGAAATTAGCACCTCTGTCAGTCAGTATTTCTCTAAGGAAACCTACCCTGCTGAAAATCTCTAGCAAAGCATTTGCCACCTTCTCTGCCTCAATGGAGGGCAGAGACACTGATTCAGGGTATCTAGTAACATAATCTACTACCAGGGCACTCAGAGGCCCCACAATATCCATAGCTACCCTCTTAAATGGCTTTCAGTCACAGGCAAAGGCATCAAAGGAGCTTTGACCTTGTCTCCTGCCAAGCCTACCTTTCAGCACTGCTCACAGGTCCTACACTACCTTCTTACATCCCTTGTAATCCCAGGCCAATAAAAGTTCTGCATAATACATCTCTTGGTATGCTTTATGCCAAAATAACCTGCAAAAGGATTGTCGTGGGCTATGACTAGAAGTACCAGATGGTGGCTCTTGGTACTACCATCTGCAGTATTATCTCACCATCTAGCCCTCTCTCAGGCATCCACTCTCTATACAGTAACCCTTTGTTCCAGTATACAGGCTTCCGTTTTCCTTGAGAATCAGGTGCCTCCTTAGCTACCTCCCTCAAGTCTCATAATGTATGGTCTGAGAGCTGAGCTTGTCTCAACTCTACCTTGTGTGACCCTTCCCAGCTCCCCTTCTATAGGAAGTCTGGTATCTTCTGGCAGTGGTGCCTCACTGTCAGCCTGGGTACAACCATTCTCCTCTGCCCTTGCAGTCACCCTGTCCAAGGGAACATTAGTACCTATCAGCAGCTGTGGGTCACTGCTACAGGGTAGCTCCCTCCCTGGAATAGCCACATCACCAGCCCCAGCTTCAGGTGTGCAGTCTGTCTGGGTCACCTCCAGGCTACCAGACCCACATGCCTGTCTCCAAGCCTGACTGTGTGTAACTGCATGCACATAAGGTACTGCATTATCAAAATCATTCCCTATCAAGACATCAGCAGGGATATCCTCAAACACACCTACTTGCTTGCTTCCTTTTTCACCCTCCAAGTCAAAGTGAACCCTGGCCAAAGGTATTTGTACTGGGGTCCCTCCTAAAGGTCTGACTGGAGTTGACTGCCCAAGTAAGTACTGCTCCACTTTAACCACTGCAGGCTTCACAATGGTTATGACAGAGGCTGTGTTTCACTTGGTGGTAACCTGTTTTCTATCCACTAAGATAGGATACAAATTCCAGTGATAATTTGGTACACCTGTTGTCTCCAGACAACATATCACTGGCATGCTGTTATTCCAACTTGCTGGCTCTCTCACCTTTTGCTCCATACCTTGCTTCAGTGGGCATTTGTATGCTACATAGCCCATCTGGTTACATTTAAAACATCTAAACCCTGATCCTGGCTGTGTACCTGAACTAGTGGCTTCCCCTTTTAGTTGTGGACTCTGTCGAGGTGGTTTAGGCTGCTCACCATGGGTTCCCTTATAGCCACATGCAGCACTGGGTATTCCCCTCTTGTGTAATGGCACCGTGCTTGCCAAGAAGAGATCCCTTTTCTCCACAGCTCATCTGCAGAGTCATACACCTGGTCTGTCAACCAGATTCTCAAGTCCTCAGGCTAAGTGCTAAGGGCTTGTTCCCTCACTAAAAGGTCTGGCAGCCCCTCAAAGTGGTGACCTGACACCCACTCACCCACCTATGAAAATAAGTGCTTAGCTCAGCAATATAATCACATACACTTTCATCTGCTTTATGTCTATGCTCACAAACAAAGCTGAGACCCCAACAATGAAAAAGCACCCTCCTCAGTCTCAACAGGCAAATAAGACAACTTGTCAAATCCTCTGAGGGCCTCTTTGAGAAAAACTTAGCTAGCACAGTCAATGAGAATAATAAGGCCTTTTACAGCTACTAACATAGCCTAAAAGATAGGACTCAAGCATGTGCAAAACTAGTGACCAATGGTATCACATATACTGTTCCCACAGAGACAGCAAACCTACTAGTGGACAGGTTTGGCAAAATTTTCACCCCCATCCCCTCCAAATCTATCACAAAGCTTGCCCCAAACTTCCCCCCACCCTTCATATCTGAAGAAAAGGTCATCAAAACCTTGTCCAATGCAAAAAAATACAGCCTTTATGGGACTAGACGGCATCCCAAGCTGTCTTCAAAACAGGCTAAAACATGAACTAGCATCACCATTAAGTACCCTTTTCAATCATAGTCTAACCACAGGCTTTGTTCCTGTGGAATGGAAAACAGCAACAGTTAATCCCCTCCACAAAGGTTGGCCTAGCAAGAGGCCCAGGGAATTACAGATCCATAAGCCTGACCAGCCTCATCTGTAAGGCCATGGAATGTATCATTATGGACCTCATAAATAAAGACATAAGTGACCTCCAAACCCTGGATCCTACCCAATTCGGCTTTGTCAAGGGCAGATCCTGTCTGTTAAATCTTGTGAATTTTTTCAAAAATGTGTCCAGGGCCATTGATGAGGGCAAATTTGTGCACACAGTATACATCAACTTGGCTAAGGCATTCAATACAATCCCACACTCAGGTAATACCAATAAACTTAGCAAACTGAATGTAAACCCCTTTGTTGTAAGATGGGTTGCTAACTGTCTCACAAACTGAACACATACAATCAAAGTGGGTGACTCCACATCAACCAGCAGATCTCTTATCAGCAGGATGCCACAGGGGTGAGTGCTGGCCCCCCTACTGTTTGGTATATACTTCTCAGAACATCAGTTCAAAACTGACTGTGTCTACAGACAACTGAAACTGGGTGCAATTATTGAATCTCCAAATTATGTCAGTATACTCCAGAAGGGTCTTATGCAGACCAACAACTGGTGTCTTAGTCACGGTCTCAAACTGAATGCAAAGAAATGCATCATTATTCCCTTTGGCACAAACAGTGTCCCTACATACTATCAAATCAACAATACCCTAAGTTCTCATGAAGTGGTAAGGGACTTGGGTTCACAAGTTGACCATGACCTTAACTTTGAGCACCATGTGTCTACTGTAGTAAGGCAGGCTTCATAGTAAAGGCATTGCCTCAAGAGCAAAAGAGGTTATAGCCCCGCTACACCTGGCACTAATCCAGCCTGTAATTGAGTAAAACACCCCATTTGGTATGTACCGTACAAAGCACCTGCAGCAATTGAGAGACCTCAGAGGTTTCTAACAAAGAATATCAAGGAACTCCAGCATGTGCCATACACAGACCAACTAAAGTCCCTGTCACTTTACTCTGTATCATATAGACTTCTTAGGGGATACTTATGCCTGGCTAACAGAGCAATCTCAGACCCAAATAAAAAATGTTTTCTAGTTATTACCAACAACATAACCAACAACCATTCAGATCTAGTTGTTATCTGGCTTTACAATATTTGTGTGAGTTACTATCCTGTGGCCTTTCGTATTCCTCTCTCAAGGTTGATCCATCATCCATTTCAGCATGTTTGTCCATGGTTCCCTCCTCTTTCAATCCAGTCTAACGTCAAGATGTTTTTGAAAGGGGTTTTGCATAAGAGGATTTCAAGAAAATTGGTGGCCCCTCCTTGGCATCTTAATTTGTTAGAGAAGCTAGTACTTGCTCTATTTGAACCAGCTAACCTGGCTGACAAGGTTCTTAACATGGAAAACACTTTCACTGATTGCTCTTACCTCTGCAAGAAGGACATTTGAGTTGCAAGCTTTTATGGTGAGTCAACCCTATCTCATTTTCCATAGGGGTTGGGTTTCTTTGAGAATTAATCCTTCTTTTATGACTAAAGTGATATCAGAGTTGTGCCAAACTATCCATGTCCCCGTTTTCTTTCCTGAACCTAAAATGAGGGAGAAAGGAAACTCCATACCTTGGATGTCCACAGAATTAAACTTTTCAGGTCTTCAGATCAATTGTTCATTTCTTGTGAAGGTAAGGAGAAGGGACAATTTTTGCCAAAACAGACTATTTCCAAATGGTTGCCTTAGGCTATTACCTTTTGCTATAATTTACAAAACTGTTACAGGCAGGGTTCAGGCCCACTCTACCATAGCCTTTCCTTCATCCATGGCTTTTTGGAAAGGTTGGAGTCTTGAACTATATTCTAGAAGCTGCTTCTTGGTCCACTTTATATAATGTTACAAAGCACTGTAAGCTTGATTCCTTCTCTAGGTCCAGGTCAGGGTTTGCTAGGACCATCTTCCAGGGGATCCTGGACTCGTCTACTTCCACTTCCAAAATATAGTTAGCTAAGGGTAGTGGGAGGTTGGCATGATGGTTAAGGTATTTACCTTACAGACACAAGGTGCAGGGTTTGATTCTCCCATGGGATAACTGTTTAGGCTTAAAATAGCCCACAAGGGCAGTTAGCCTAGTACTAAGCTATGAATCTATGAATCTATGAAAAAACCTAATGAACTTGCTGCATATCCATAAATCAATCAGGATTAGAGCCACCCATTCCAGGGACCTAAATATGGCCTGGAACTTAAATAGGACATGCTGGAAGTGCAGATTTATCTCCCAGAAACTGATGTGTCTGAAATAGGCTACCTATTCATGTAAAACCGAGCAGCTCTATGAAACTGTTCAAAAAAGAACCTGGATGAGTGGATGGGGCACCATAAATTCTTACCGGGAATAGCGTCCACATCCCCCCTGGACATGGGCCATGATTACTAAATGCAATCTTGGGTATTAACTAACATTTCTATGGCATTACATTGGGATGAAATGGCTAGGCTTGAAATGACCTCTGGGTCGATAGCCTAGTAATCTCCTATGATCCTAGGTGTTAACTTAAAACATTCCAAGAAACATTGTTTAACCTTGTCATAATTTAAACAATCAGTATCAGACAATTTAGAAACAGCAGTTACAGCTTTACCATGGAGTAAGGGGGTCAGGAACCATACCCAGAGCCCTTTGTCAACATCATATTGTCTATATACTCTTTCAAATATATGAATAAAACTATCAGAACTATCATTTTCTGTATACCGTGGAAGTCATTTACTGACCTTTTTTGCTTCTGGAGTTCAGTTATTCCCTTCCCCATTACCTCCATGTTTCTGTCAAAGAGTCAGAATGTCCCTCTCATGTTGACGCTGTTTCTCATTTTCTTTGGCCTTCAATTACCACTGTTTCTCTACCAATTCTAATTCCATACATTTTGCCTCCAGTTCAAGTCTCTTTAACTCCAAATGGGTTTTTAAGTCCTCTGAGGAAAAGGTGAACTGTCTTGTTTCTGAGAGATCCACATCCCCATTGCCAGACTGGCTGCTGGTCTGTGCTGCAGCTGCAACTAAGGCTGAAATCATTTCTTCTTTAGTCAGGTTGGCATGCACCAGTCCTTTGGATTTGCACAACTTAGCCAACTGGTTCACTGTGAGCTTGCCATAATCCTCTGCTGACATCTTTGCCTGTTCTTTCTGACTAAACTAAACTAAAAAAAATAAATAAAACTGTTGTGAAAATGAAACTCTGTATGTTTACCTTGTGGCTGCTGAGTATGCACACACCTTTAGTGACAAGTGCTTACAAGTTACAGAAGTTCAATTAATATCCCACCACTGCCACCAATATGTGACATCTCTTCTCTGGGCCAGTGATCAATGAGCTTCAATCCTCACCACTGACACTGATGGGGAACGTTCACTTTGAGAACAATATACTCACACAGTATTTTCAGATGCAGCTCTCTGCATGAAGTACAGTTTCCCTTAAGAGCACAAAGGGAATGCACACTCCAGTCCTGGGGTTGAGCTTCTTCTCCAGGCCCCAAATAACAGTCCCCACTGACTACTACAGAGCTGATTCCTGAGGCCTTAGCCAGGTGTTCCAAGTCAAGTCCTCCAACACCCTTTCTATGAAATCAGTGTTCTTAGTGTCCCTGTTCAATGTAGCTGTCACACACACTCTGAGATTTGGATTTTCACACACACACACACACACATACACATACACACACACACACACACACACAC
Organism: Protopterus annectens; assembly: GCF_019279795.1. Taxonomy (NCBI): domain Eukaryota; kingdom Metazoa; phylum Chordata; order Ceratodontiformes; family Protopteridae; genus Protopterus; species Protopterus annectens. Next base: position 426,191,169 of record NC_056728.1, read on the forward strand.
ACACACACACACACACACATACACATACACACACACACACACACACACACACACACACACACACACACACACACATGCACCTGGGAAAGGCTAGCACAGACTATAAGGGAGATTTAGTGCCACCAGAACACCCTAAGCCAGCTACTTTAAAGCTCTAACAAGGGTACCCAATTATACTTAGTAAAGTAATATTTATACAACTGGTAGTGTTTCACCAAGCAGCAAAACTTTCAGGAATGTGGAGCCATACTGCTACTAAATAAATGCAAGTACCCTCAAAGGTTAAATATTTTCTAAAAGATCAGCCACAATGAAGGGTTTAGATATATGTAATAATAAACAATAAAAAATGGAAATGACAATATTGAATATCTATTTACAATAAACACCAGAGTTTTAAACACAGGAAACATAAAAGCAGATGAAAAGACTTAGAAAAAAAATACATTTAGCTAATCTCACTATATTTTTCTGACTGAAGAATTACTGCCCCTAGTTACTTACTAAAGCAAGGCAAGATGAAAGTGGATGAGTTTCTTTTGTCACATCCAAAACACACAGTGCACACCTCACATCTCTCACTAGTATTGAAATAGAATGTAAATGCTGTCTACAGAATTACATCACATCTGGTCGCCTGACTCTGTAGTTCCCACACTACCCCTCATTAGAAACCGAGCCAGGATCTAGTACTGATTTCACAATACAGACACAATACAGACACAGAACTTTAGTTAAGGTTTATTACAGCATCTGGCAACTGTAAAACAATTCCAACAATTCCACCCTTCCTGTGGAAACTAACTAGCTATTATCTGGCAGCATTCAGACCTGTGAGATAAAATCTTTATGGCCTAAACCTAGTCGTTTAATTTCAGACTATTTTTCTTAATGTTAGCTGGGCTGAGCTTAACCCCTTCTCTTCTAGTATCCTTTGTTAAAATATATATATTTCATCAGTTATGGCAATACAGTATGACATATATGTATATTCCTTTTCCGTCCAGCAGGACCCACTGTTGATATATTTTTAACACAACCATCTGTACAAATCAGTTTGATATTCAAATGACATATAATTATTTTCAAAGCTCCATCTAGCTATGCCATCATGTGTTACTTATGCACTGCCCTACTCCCCTTGGCACTGCTGACACTACCTCACATCATAACACTCACATCAATGAAGTAACCCAAAAATATATCTTAAAGTAAACATGAAAATGAACAGAGTGCACTGTCAAATGAAGATGGATGAATAATATAATTCTGTTCTTGAGTTATGTACTTAGTGTAGAAATCTGCAGGCTAAAAATAAAATTGAAAATAAGTCTTTTGGATGAGACAAACAAAAAATTAAAACAATGTTTGCCAACTCTTGTTTCTCATGTTAATATGCTACAGGAAGGCCATAGATCCATAGATTGTTACTAGGCTAATGACTCAGGGAGCCTTCCTAAGTCTATCCAAGTTTTCCTGAAAGAATAAGGATGGCCTGTATCCAAATAGTACACTGAGGTTCAGGCATTTATAAGCTACCTCTGTCCATAAGGGGAATGTGTGCCAGGTCTGGTATAAATTACCTTTTCTCCATCCACTGGTCTATGTTGTGTTTAAACTGATTAATAGACAAACTCATCTTCACATGGATAAGAAACTGTTCCATCGGAGGGGCAGTTTCTGGGACACATATCTGTCTCTTCAGCATGTTCTGTTTAAGTCACAAGCAAAATTCACATTCTTAGACCTTGTGTTTTTGGTACTCTTTGACCTACGAATATGTAGGAGTTTTATAAGTGTGGGGTTCACAGACGCCTTGTAAGCCAGGCATAGATCACTCTTTAGCAATCTATAGGAAACTGAGTAGAGGGAAAGGGCTTTAATGTGCTCTTTATAAGGCAAGTTTGCTATGCCTTGTATTCTTTTTGAAGGAACCTCTGAGGTTGCCCTAGTTGCTGCATATATTTTTGTAAATAATCTCTGAGGTTGCTCTAGTTGCTGCATATGCCTCGACAGATACGTACTGAAGGGAACATTGTTCTGTATGCTTGGTCTGTTAAGGGCAGAGTACAGTGAAATAATGTACTCTTTAGACTTAGATGCCACGCCCCTACTTATAAGTTGTGCAATATATAAGGATTTCCTCAACTGTGGCCACATGGTGGTCAAAGGTAAGGCTACTGTCTACTGTCTAAGTGCATGCCTAGATCCCTGACCACTAGATCAACTTAGAGGCATATTATCAAAAT